>NC_142439.1:10368636-10671666 GCF_059453495.1 Arachis ipaensis | reverse complement strand
TGCCAAGAACTTGAGTTGGATTTGACACAGTTTGGGTGATCGTGGATCGGCTGACGAAGTCAGCTCACTTTTTGCCCGTTCGGATCAATTATACCTTAGAGGACCTAGCACGTTTGTACATCAAGGAAATTCTAAGGTTGCACGGTGTGCCTACCACCAAAATCTCCGACAGAGATCCTTGTTTCACTTCAAGATTCTGGGGGGGCATTTTAGAAAGCATTTGGAACTCAGTTGAGTTTAAGTACTACGTACCATCCTCAAACCGATGGCCAATTAGAGAGGATAATTAAAACCCTAGAGGATATGTTGAGGGCTTGCGTTTTGGACCAATCAATGAGTTGGGATCGGTATATGCCGCTAGCAGAGTTTGCATATAATAACAGTTACCATGCAGCATTGGAATGGCTCCATATGAGGCTTTGTATAGGAGAAAGTGCCAATCTCCACTATGTTGGTATGAAGCTGGGGAAACAAGTTTGTTAGGGCCTGAGTTAGTAGCTGAAATCGCCGAACAGATTAAGAAAATCCGAAACCGAATGCAAACCGCTCAGAGTCGCCATAAGAGCTACGCTGATCAGAGACAAAAATCGTTAGAATTTGATGAAGGAGATCATGTATTTCTAAGAGTTACTCCAATAACAATAGTGGGTAGCGCAATCAAAGCAAAGAAATTGAATCCTCGTTATATCGGTCCAGTTCAAATCCTGAAGAGAATCGGGCCGGTGGTGTATTAGATAGCTCTACCACCGCATCTTTCAAACATGCACGACGTATTTCATGTTTTGCAGCTTCGAAAATACACTTCTGATGCTAGCCACATTTTAGAACCTGAATCAGTTCAATTAAAAGAGGATCTGACGCTTCAAATGACTCCGGTTCGAATTGACGATGCTAGTATTAAGCGATTACGTGGAAAGAAAGTCTCATTAGTAAAAGTTGTTTGGAGTGGAGCTGAAATTGAGGAACACACTTGAGAACTTGAGTCAGAAATGAGAAAGGACTACCCGCACCTATTTTCAGGTAATTGAATATGAATTTTGGGGGCAAAATTTATAATTAGGTGGGTAGGATGTAAACCCCACAAAATTAATAAATAATTAGCTAATAAATTAATTATTATTAAAAAAAATTAGGAAATTAAATTTTTATGATTTAGAGGAGTAGAAATATTAAATATATAAATTTTGACACTAATTTTAAAGATTTTGGTTCAAAAACGAACCAACGGACTGAATTGATCGGACTGGACCCAACTGGCCCAAAAACCCAACCTATTAATCACCGAGGACAAGCCTTTCTTCACCTTCATTACTAAGCATACGCTAAAGGAGAGGGAATTAATGCCGAAGCAACCCTAACCCCCACTTTGGTTTTCAAATCCTTATAACTTTCAATCCGAATCTCCGATTGACAAGCCGTTTGCAGCCACGTGTTCGTGTCGGATTTCTCTTCAATTTTATCTAAACAAAGTGGTAAGAAATTAGAATTTCTCTCTCAGTTCTCTCCCTTTTAAATCTCGTGACTTTAGGGTTTGGGTATTGAGGAATTGAATGAATTTGATGGTTTAGGTGAACTCTGGCAGGGGATAATCACTGGATTTTGTCCAATAGATCCGTGGGTATGGTAAGAAAATGTTAAACCCTTGTGAGTCATTGAATTAGTGAACTCTATGACGATTATAGTGATATTATGTGAAATAGATTGTGTTCTGGTTGATTTGGAGTTCAATTGGGCGGTTTGGAACGAAATCCGGGTAATTAGGTTTGAGGAATTGACGTTTGGAGGCTTAGAGCTTGTGAAAGGAGAGGTTTTTGAGGTGTTCTAAGGTTAGAGAGGAATCGGCCATGGTATGGTTTTGGTTTCTCATATTTAATGTTTAATGTCACGTGAAAACTTAGGCTAGAAGTCCTTAAGATAGGAATGAATTGAATGAATTATTGATGGATTGTGTATATGGTATATGATGTGTGTGGTTTGGTTTTTGAAAATAATTTGCTATTGGAGTTGGTTGATTTTGAGAAAAGATTTATATTGGAAGTGGTTTGATTTTGAAATAATTTGATACTGAAAATGATTTGAATGACTGAGAGGTGTTTGGTTTGGTGGTTGGGACCCTTGAAGGGTGGTAGAAGTTTAAGTTTTAGAGGAGATACTGCCGAAATTTCTATAAGAATTGGAGTTTTGATTTGAAATGTTATTTTAAAACGAAAAAGATTATTATGTGGCTTGTGTATTTGAGACTATTTGTTGACCCTCTGTCACAAGATGTGACCAGACACTTTAACTCCTCGTGTTTTCCCATGGGCATGCATATATATATATGGATTTTGAATATTAAATTATTAATCTTGGAGTTTGACTCCATGGATATTATTTTTGAGCTTGGGGGATGCACGCATAGAGGGACTGTCCAATAGTTAACTACCAAGACATGTTGGGATGGCTATATAACTGATAGATGAGACTCATCAGCCATAGGATAGGTATACATCATGTGCATTTGTATGTTTTTCTTGGGTGTGCATTGTTTTGGTTTGCTTAATTGCTTAACTATGCTTATCTGCTACTTATTCTATTTGTTGTCATTGTACCTCTGCCTGTGTTTTCCTTGCTTGATTGTATGTGTATGTTTTCTGAGAAACCCTTCTTGGCAGAGGTATGAGGGGAGGGTTGTTCCACCGGTGATTCGAAGGGTTGAAGAAGATAAAAAGTGAAGTGTTAAGTTAAAGTTAGATTCAGAACTTGAATACCTTAGATAACTTACCTAATTTCTGGTTTAGTTGGGTCTTTAAGCTAAAATCTGAGTGTCGAAGTTCTAGGAATACCTCTGGCTTTCCCGGGATCTTTTATATTATCTATGTGGGCACCTTTTCCATGTTGAGAACCTTCAGTTCTCATTCCATATATATATTTTGTTGTTTTTTAGATGCAGGTCAAGAGGCACCTCGCAGGGCGTCTGGAGTTTTCCGTGTAAGCGAAGTTTAGTTATTTTGGGGTGCTGTATTTTGTATTTATGCTATGTATATATGTATATAGAATCTCCTCTGTATAAATTTTATGTTTGCCCTTCCTAGAGGTTGAATTGGAGAAACAGGTGTTTATTATATAGTTTGATTTTAATTTTTGGGTTGTATATGTATAGGATTTCGAATCTCTAAAGTTTGAATTTCACTTTAGAGAGTAAAGTGTGATCTCTCACCATTTATTTTATAGGTGGGACCAAGAATAAATATGAGAGAGAAACCATTCAAGGATAGAAGATCACACTTTATCCTCTAAAGTACAAATTTAAAATTTAGAGGATCCAAATTCATATATATATATACTCTGGTCTGCCTTGGCTTCGCAGGTCGAGTCTGGAGCTTGATATCTATGTTTTTGGAATTCTGATCTGTAAATTATATTTTTAGCTTTCTTTTGAGCTTACCTATTTGTTTTACGATTATCCACGTGAGTGTGAAACAATTTTCTATTTTTGCTTTGTGTAGATTATTCTTCAAGGCTCTTAGATAGAATTTCTTTCAACCATATTTATATAAGTCTTTTCTGTTAGAGATTGTAATACATCGCCACCTCTACTTTACGACTTAAGCGTAAGGCTCTGTGTGGTAGGGTGTTACAACCGTCAAAAGACATTTTTTGAATACAAGAGGTTCTAGATGAAATCCACAATGAAATATGTGGAATTCATATAGGGGCAGGTCACCAGCAAAAAGGTGTTACGAGCTGGCTTCTACTGACTGACTTTTCAAAGCTCACAAAAATGCTATAAGGATATGGAACGACTCTAACTACCACTGAAGAATCTCCCTTTCGACATACATATGATACAGAAGTTATGATTCCCATCGACATAAATAAAGAAAAACCAAGGGCAACATTCTACAATGAAGTCGAAGCAGAAAAAGAAGAACTCGACCTCCTTCTAGAAATCTGAGAGCAACCTCAAGAGAAGAGGCTTTGAGAAATTCTACAATGAAGCTAGTAACATTCAAGCTCAAAAAGAAGAATTCGACCACTTTCCAGAAATCCAAGAGCAAACTCGGATAAGAAAAGAGGTTTTGAGACAAAGAATGGCTACGAGGTACAACAAGATTTGCCACAAAAGCCCCCATCCTGATAAGAAATAATATCGGATTACAGAGGTTAGGCGAAGAAAAGCTAACAGCAAACTAGAAAGGACCCTGAAGTCTCAAAAAAGGGCTACTACAAAATATCCGATCTCAAGGGTGATGAACTGTCCAGGTCATGACATGCTTCCAACATGAGAAGATACTGCAATTTTTTATGGAAATTGATTTCCTAAAATTAAAACACACTAATGGAAGCTTGGCAAACCGCAAAAATCACAGACTGACCCTATAGAGGTTGTTCGGATAAAATCATGAGGAACCAATTGGTGGAAAGAAGTGACATACGCGAATTTGAAAAAAAAAACACCTCGAAACAGCTCGAGCCAAATAGGTTGAAAGAGTTATATTTAGAACAAGTCACAAAAGTAACTTAACTAAATATGCCCTCAAGGCATAAATATGATTTAACAACTCGACCCACACGAGTAAAAAATAAATCGTACAAAATTCCATGCCCACGATCTCATATCTAAAATTTCCAAAAATAAATGACCTAGTCGTATAAAATGCAACAACTTCACAAAAACAAGTTGTCCAAAGAAAACTTGTTCAAACATGCACACCAATATAAGGACAACTCGATTTAAACGAGTTGTGCCAGTCAATCATATTTTCGACGAACTTGTATCAAGCACAAGTCGTGTCAACCTGAAAGCAAAGCTTTAAAAGTTATTTGTATGAATCACTAAAGCTAAATTGAAATAACTCGATATAAAATGAGTTGTAAAAAAAATCAAAAGGGTAAAAGAAAAAATGACAAGAAAAACAATTCCTCAACCAAAAGACTCGTACAGAAACGAGTTGGAAGGATGGTAAAAGCATTTCGAACAGAATCAAAACGTAAAATCAATTCTCCAATTAAAACAGCTCGGATAAAAATGAATTGTATCATACAAAAGGATAACAACCTTGTAAAAGCTAGAAAGGGGAGGGAATAAGCATATAATTCCTTCACCTAAGGCGCCAATTTATGCTTGATAAAGTGCGAAAATCACGAGTCGACCTTTTTAATGGTGGCTCAGATAAAGCGACGAGGTTCAAATTGGTGTCCAATAGTTATAATACGGCTTGATGAATTAAACAACTGAAGCTCATGAGAACGAAATCGAGCCAAAAATAACTATACGATCTAAGCGATTGTATTAAAAACAAGTCGTATAAAATTCTATCACTCTAGAAATAACTTGAATCTACAACTTTCAAAATAATTTGGTATAAAATGAGTTGCTGTGTAAAATCAGAATAAGTTTTAGAAAGGTGATTTGTATTAAAACACGTCATGTATAACACCCTGTTTCTCCACAGAGTTATTCTCAAAAATTCTGTGATGAGAAATTCGATAAATATCTGAGAATCACCTCATCATAAAATAATAAGGCAGATTTAGACTTGATAAGTGAAAAGAATAGATATACCGTGAGAGATAAAAGCATGTCCTAAGCCAAAAACCATATCGATAACGATGAATTTAACTATCGAGTTAAATTCATCTATTGAATCTTTACTACTAGCTTTTCTTGACTGTATTAGCTTAGTAGAATGTTCTACACTTGATCTAAAATAGAGATACTCTTTGGGGCTAATATTTCAATTGCCGGTTGTTCAAACCGATACGGTTTGAAAACGGTAATCTTACGGTTTAGTTATTGAACAGTTTCCTTTCCTTTCTTCGGCAATTTGGACAGACCTTTAAGGAAGCTACCTTTAATATAAATTCATGAAGCCACTGGTGCGCAAAATTTAGAACTCTGCATAGCTTGACTGGCAAGTGCACCGGGTCATCCAAGTAATACCTTAGGTGAGTGAGGGTCGATCCCACGAGAATTGTTGGATTGAGCAAGTAGTGGTTATCCTGCAGATCTTAGTCAAGCAAATAGAAAAGGTAGCTGTTGTTGAATGCGCATAAAATAAGATAATAAAGAAAATAAAAAAGAGAAATCAAGACAATTCTTAAAGAGATAATATATAGAAACAGTTAAGGCCTCGGAGATACTTATCCTTTTGGATTAATGCTTCTTATGGACTACTTCAACAACGATTGATTCATTTAATGACAAGGCTGTAAGTGATCATCGCCCCGCCAATGGTCATTCATCTCCTCAGATCCACATCAAACGCCACGCCAATAGTCATCCAATCTGAACGAGGGTGAAGCTCACACATTCAATCACTGATGATCCTACTCAAAATACCACAGACAAGGTCAGATCTTCCGAATCAGAGAATGAAGCTCTATGGCTCTAGCCTTAGCGCCACAGAAACCTCAGTTATCCATGACTAACGAGATTTTATGTCACTTATCCAAATTAGCCTAGATACGTGTTGGAATCTATGATGCATTCTCAAGTTGCAGCTTAATACTCTCCCGCCAAGGATTTAGAAGAACTCATGTAGAATAAGGGGTCATACGCCAGTTCTACCCCAGATTCATAAGGATGAAGAACGACAATGCATCATAGAATGGAATCACAACGTTTACTGAAGTAGAAAAGTAATAATATTAATCCATTGAGATGAGCAGAGCTCCTATCCTTAACCTAGGAAGTTTAGTTGCTCATGATTTACAGGAAAAAATATGAAAAGTGTAAAGGGTCCAAAGTTCCTAACAAGGGTGAACTCTTGTCTATATATACTAATTTAATGACTAAGGATTATAAAAATAAGATGAACTGGACTCCTGGTGCGAAAATCCACTTCTTAGGCCCACTTGGTGAGTGTTATGTCTGAGTTTGGGTTGAATTCACGTGCTTGGACTCCTCTTGGGGCGTTGAACGGCGGATTTGGTCCATTTTGGGTGTTCAACGCCGAGCTTGCTCCTTTTGGGGCGTTGAACGCCGGGCAGGGGGTGATTTGGGCGTTCAACGCCCGTTTTGGGCCATCATTTCCAAAGTTAAGTATAAACTATTATATATTGCTGGAAAGCCCTAGAAGTTAGCTTTTCAAGGCCGTTGAGAGCACGTCATTTGGACCTCTGTAGCTCCAGAAATTTTCCTTTGAATGCACTGAGGTCAGAATCTGACAACATTTGCTATGCTTTCCTTGCCTCTAACTTGGACTTTGCCAAAACTCTTCAATTTCAGTCAGAATTTACCTGAAATCATCAGAAAACACAACAACTCAAAGTAGAATCCAAAAATGTGAATTTTGCACCAAAACCTACTAAAACATAATAAAACTCAACAAAACATAACTAAAGCAGCATGAAAACAATGTCAAAAAGCGTATAAAATATCCGCTCATCAGAACACCAAACTTAAACTATTACTTATCCCCAAGCAACAAAATAGGATTAAAAAGAAGAGAGAGATACAATAAGTCTTGAAGTTTCCAATAAAGCTCAGTTTCAATTGATGAGCGGGGCTAGTTGCCATTTACTTTTGAACAATTTTGGCATCTCACTTTCCTTTGAAGCTCAGAAGTATTGACATCTTTAGGAACTCAGAATCCAGATGATATTATTGACTCTCTTAGTTTAGTTCTTCTTGATTCTTGAACACAGTTTCTTTTTGAGCCTGGCCGTGACCCTAAGTGTTTTGTTTTCCCTTATTACCACCGGATACATAAACGCCACAGACACTTAACTGGGGGAACCCTTGGATTCGACTTTAGCTTTGCTTAAAGTCCCAGACAGTGGTGTCCAGAGTTCTTAGGCACACTCTTTTGCTTTTGGGATCACAACTTTAACTGTTCAGTCTCAAGCTTTTCACTTGACACCTTCACACCACAAGCATTTAGTTAGGGGAAGCAGCTCATTTGAACTTTTTAGGCTAAGATTTTGTTTCTTTAGACCCTCCTAACCATTGATACTCAAAGCCTTGGATCCTTGCTCTTGCCTTTTGGTTTTAAGAGCTTTTGGCTTTTTCTTTTTATTTGTTTCTTTTGTTTTTTTTTCACTTTTTCTTTTTTATTTTGCTGCTGTTTCTTGCTTTAAGAATCAAATTTTTTTTTTTGGATTTTTCAAATTACCAATAACACTTCTCCTTTTCCATCATTCTTTAAAGAGCAATACACTTAACTCCAACATCAAATATGCACTGTCAATTCATGCATTCAGAAAGTAAAATCAAAGCCACCACATTAAAATAATTAAACTACTCTTATTATATGACTCGAGTTTATGTATCTCACTTTTCTTTTTCAAATAAATTTTCTTTTAAGCTTGGTGAGGGATACATAGGATATCTTATAACCATAGAAATTTCAAAAATAAATTACTAAAGCAAAGAAATCCTAAGAGTGATCATGCAAAAGCTAGAATAAAAAAAAAGAAATATAGAATGAAATACTGAAAACACAAAGAAAGGGGGAATGATACTCAACAACCTTAGTGCTGATGGTTGCTCAAGCTGTGCTCCCTTTGCTGCCATTGATGATAGTATACACCTAGAGCTCGCTTTGCAATACCAAACTTAAAAGTTTGCTTGTCCCCAAGCAAAGAGATCTTGGTCCCCTGTTGGCGTTGAACGCCAGGACTGCCTCCCTTATGGGCGTTGAACGCCCATGCTCCCTTCCTCCTTCTGGCATTGAACGCCAGTAAGGGGCACCCTCTAGGGTGTTCTGTTTCTCGCCTACCCATTTCTATTTCTGTTGTAATGGCTACACATGATCACAAACGTTAGAAAACCTGGGAAAACCTTGAAAATAAAAAATTAAACTGAGACAAAACTGAAATAAACTAAAAGATACTTATGGTTGGGTTGCCTCCCAACAAGCGCTTCTTTAATGTCATTAGCTTGACATTACTGCTGTCATGTAAGTAGTAGTGTAGAGGTGTCTTGCTCAATGTCATCCCCCAGGTAATGCTTGACTTTCTGTCCATTAACGTGAATCTTTCGTCAGAGTGTCTGTTTTGGAGCTCAATACGACCATAAGGTGACACGTCAGTGATCACATAAGGTCCCGTCCATCGTGACTTGAGCTTCCCTATGAAGAGCTTGAGTTTGGAGTTGAAGAGCAAGACCTTCTGGCCATGCTCAAAGACTCTGGAAGATATCTTCCTATCATGCCATTTCTTGGCCCTCTCCTTGTAAATTTTAGCATTCTCAAATGCAGCTTGTTGGAATTCATCCAACTGATTCAACTGGAGCAACCTCTTTTCTCCTATTGCCTTGGCATCTAAGTTGAGGAATCTGGTCGCCCAATAGGCCCTGTGTTCCAGTTCCACTGGTAAATGACATGCATTGCCATAAACCAGTTGGTAAGGGGACATCCCAATAGGAGTCTTGAAAGCTGTTCTATATGCCAAGAGGGCATCATCAAGCTTCCTTGCCCAATCTTTTCTAGAGGTGCTCACTGTTCTCTCCAGGATTCTTTTGAGTTCTCTGTTGGAGATCTCGACTTGCCCATTTTTTTACGGATGGTATGGAGTTGCCACCCTGTGGTGAATACCATAACGATGCAGAATTGAGTCAAGTTGTCTGTTACGGAAATGAGTGCCTCTATCACTGATCAGTGTCCTTGGGATACCAAATCTGCTAAAAATATACTTCTGGATAAATTTTATCACCACTTTGGTGTCATTGGTGTGTGATGCGATTGCCTCAACCCATTTAGACACATAATCCACTGCCACAAGGATGTACATGTTTGAATATGAGGATGGAAAAGGGCCCATAAAGTCTATTCCCATAAATAGAATAGCTTAGTTTCTAAAATTCCTTGCTGAGGCATCTGGTGATTATGAGGGAGATTGCCAGCCCGTTGACAACTATCACAGTTGCGGACAAACTCTCTAGAGTCCTTGAAGAGCATTGGCCAGTAAATGCCGCTTTGAAGGTCCTTGGTGGCTGTGTGCTCACCTCCAAAATGACCTCCATAATCTGAGCCATGGCAATGCCATAGAATATTCTGCGTTTCCTCCTCAGACACGTAGTAGCAGATTATACCATCTGCGCACCTTTTAAAAAGGTATGGCTCATCCCACAAGTAGTATTTAGCATCATAGATGAGTTTTTTAACTTGCTATCTATTGTATTCCTCTGGGATGAACCTTATTACCTTGTGTTCATACCCAAGGTCGAGCTATCCGACCTGGGATGATCGACGACAAAGCGATCGACCTCTTCAGGTCAAGCGGATCGACTTCTTCTTAAAGAACTCGGTCAAGTTGACAGGAAAGCCCATAAAAGGGCCCAAGTAGAGGAACACGACCCAAGTCCAAAGGCTGTCCAAGCCTATAAGAGATAAGGGCGGTTCCCTTGAAGATAAGCTGACCTCAACTCAAAGATAAAGATAAGATAAGATAACTAACTTATCTTATTCAGAAAGGTCACTCTACAACTACTATAAATACACTGGAGCACCCAGGTATAACTCATACTCTGATTCAACATAAAACCTGTTTAATACCCATGCTAACTTAAGCATCGGAGTCTCTTGCAGGTACCCCCCACCCTCCGGTGACCAAGGATCAGCAGTGCAGCAAGTCCAACAACTCGGACACAACAGCTCCGGCCGCCACCAGCCAGCCAGACACGTCATCTCCGACCAGTACAGAAGATCTCATCCGAGATCGACCTCTAGTTTCAGGTAACCCACGGAACATTGGCGCCGTTGCCGGGGAACCTGAAAGTCATCCCATCACCATGGCGGACAACCATGACAACGATCACGATTCAGGTCTGGAGGATCGAACACCGCACAAAAACGCGAACGTCACGCTACAAGACGCTCCGGAGACCAACCAAGACAAAGACTCGCCAAATTCAGGGGCCATAGAAGCACTCCTAGATCGCCTAACACAACTGGAAAAAGAAACCCACCAACAAAGGGAAATCGGAAGAGATCTACAAAGAGAGATGCGGCGACGTCGGGAGTTGGAAGAAAAACTGCAGCAATTGGAAGCCGATCTCAAATCAAAAGCCCCTCGCGCTAATCTCGAAGAGAATTCGCACAAAGAACAATACCCCTTCACTAGGGAAATCATGAAAACCAAAATTCCAAAAGACTTCAAACTCCCGGATATGGCTCTATATGACGGCACCACGGATCCTAACCACCATCTCAGTAACTTCAGAAGCAGAATGTATCTTACTGACGCCCTAGACGCCATTCACTGTAAAGCCTTCCCAACAACTCTGACAAAGACAGCTATGCGGTGGTTCGACAACTTACCACCAAAATCCATCTCAAGTTTCGACGACTTAGCTAAGAAATTCTTAGCCAGATTTTCCATTCAAAAGGATAAAGCTAAGCACGCCCCCAGTTTATTAGGAATCAAACAAGGAGATCGGGAGAGCCTTCGCAACTACATGGAAAGATTCAACAAAACATGCATGGACATACAAAGTTTACCCACGGAAGCCGCAATCATGGGACTCATCAATGGCCTACGAGAGGGACCTTTCATCCAATCTATATCAAAAAAGTACCCGACTGCCCTCGACGAAGTTCAGGAGAGAGCAGAAAATTATATCAATATGGAAGAAAACGCTCGTCTAGGAGAGTCCTCAAAATCGGGAGCTTCCTACCGTGATAGAGACAAAGAATCCAAAAGAAAAGACGACAGGCAAGGAGAGAAAATTAAGAAGTACCATAACTACACTCCTCTTAGGGCATCACTGGTCGAAATATATAAAGAAGTCTGCCACACGGAAAAAATGCCCCCAGCTCGGCCACTTAAAGGCAAAAAGGGAGGAGGAAACCGAAAAGAGTATTGCGAATATCATCGGGTCTGGGGACACTCCACTAACGAATGCTTCGATTTAAAAAACATAATAGAAAAATTGGTAAGGGAAGGAAAACTAGATCGATTCCTGGCCATCCGAGATGACGAGCAAAGAAAGAGACGAAGGGATGATGATACCGAACGAACAGAACGATCACCTCGGACGTCAGAAAGACACGTCCATATGATACATGGCGGTTTCGCAGCAGGAGGAATCTCCAAATCCTCTCGTAAGAGATACCTCAAAGAGATATACCACGTCGAAGGAGAGGAAGAAGCACTCAGCATCCCAGCAATAACATTTACTAAAGAGGATGCAACTGGTATCATTACCGGATATGACGATCCTATGGTTATCACCGTCATCTTGGCAAACGCCAACCTACACCGGACATTAATAGACCAAGGGAGTTCTGCCAACATCTTATTCAAAACAGCCTTCGATAAGCTCGGCTTAGAAGAAAAAGAACTTAAAGCGTATCCAAACAGTTTGTTCGGGTTAGGAGACACTCCGGTTCGACCACTAGGATACATACCACTGCATACAACCTTTGGAAAAGGAGACCAATCAAGAACTCTCAAAATAGACTACATCGTAGTCAGCGTAAGCTCAGCCTACAACGCTCTCATAGGTTGGACCACGCTCAACCAACTCAGCGCAATAGTCTCGACCCCACACCTATGCATGAAATTCCCAACTCCAAAAGGAATAGCTACAATAAAAGTAGACCAGAGGATGGCGCGTCGCTGTTACAACGAGAGCCTCAACCTCAGAGGCAAAGGAGAAGAGTTCCACACAATTGAACTGGGCGGAGTTCAACGACGAAAGGAGTTCCGTCCCCAACCAGAGGGCGAGATAGAAAAAATTCAGATCGGAGACACCTCGGAAAAAACAACTAATATCGGCACAATCCTCAAAGGAGATCTAAAAGAACTGCTAATACAATTTTTGCGAGATAATGCCGACCTGTTTGCATGGAAAGCTGCAGACATGCCAGGTATAGACCCTAAGCTAATGTGTCACAAGTTGGCAGTCTATCCAGGATCTCGACCAGTACAACAGAGACGAAGAAAGCTCGGGCCAGAGCGATCCCAGGCTGTGGAAGAGCAAGTGCAGGCACTATTGGAAGCTGGATTTATAAGAGAAGTCAAATACCCACTATGGCTAGCCAACGTTGTCTTGGTGAAGAAATCAAACGGGAAGTGGCGAATGTGCACCGATTATACAGATCTCAACAAAGCTTGCCCAAAAGATCCATACCCACTCCCGAGTATCGACGCTCTGGTAGACGCTTCCTCTGGATATAAATATCTCTCGTTTATGGATGCGTATTCGGGATACAACCAAATCCCCATGTACCCACCGGACCAGGAAAAGACTTCGTTCTTAACGCCAAAGGCAAACTAGTGCTACATTATAATGCCTTTCGGCCTTAATAACGCAGGAGCCACTTATCAAAGATTGATGAATAAAGTCTTCTCGGAGCACATCGGGAAAATCATGGAAGTTTATGTGGACGACATGCTAATTAAATCAAAAAGCGAACAGACACTGTTGACCGACCTAGCCCAAGTGTTCGACACCATCAGGAAACATGGTATGCGACTCAATCCAGCTAAATGCACCTTCGCGGTAGAAGCAGGAAAATTCTTAGGCTTCATGCTCACACAACGGGAATTGAAGCAAACCCAGATAAATGCCAGGCCATATTGAACATGAAGAGCCCAACCTGCATGAAAGAAGTACAGCAACTCAACGGGAGGCTGGCCGCCCTATCCCGATTCTTAGCAGGAGTTGCAATAAGATCTCTCCCCTTCTATGCAACTTTAAGAAAAGGAAAACAGTTCGAATGGACGACAGAATGCGAACAAGCGTTCCAAGACTTTAAGAAGTTTTTAGGACAGCCACCTATCCTATCCCGACCTCAAGAGGGAGAACCACTCATACTATATCTTGCAGTAGGAGAAAAAGCAATAGCATCAGCATTGATCCGAGAAAGCGAAAACGGGCAACAACCCATCTACTTCATTAGCAAAGCACTACAGGGATCCGAGCTGAACTATCAGAAAATAGAAAAGTTTGCTTACACTCTCGTCTTAACATCTCGGCGACTCCGCCCCTACTTCCAGGCCCACACCATCAAAGTTCGAACTAATCAGCCCTTAAAAGGAATACTACAGAAAACGGATTTAGCCGGTAGAATTCTACAATGGGCAGCCGAGCTGTCAGAATTTGACTTCCAATATGAAGCTCGGACCGCCATCAAATCACAATACCTAGCCGATTTTATCGCCGAGTTCACAGATGCCCTAGAGGCCCCCATAGAGTGGAATTTGTATATGGATGGATCTTCAAACAAAACAGGAAGTGGCGCAGGAGTGATAATAGAAAGCAACCAGGGAGCCCAAGTTGAGCTTTCCCTCAAGTTCGGATTCCCGGCTTCAAATAACCAGGCGGAATATGAAGCGTTACTAGCTGGCTTGAAACTGGCTGAAGAAGTGGGAGCGCAAAAACTCAACATCTATAGTGATTCGCAAGTAGTCACATCACAGATAGCAGGGAGCTACCAAGCCAAAGATCCCATCATGAAAAGATACCTGGATAAAACATACCTGGATAAAACCAAGCAACAGCTCGAACAATTCGGGGAATACAAGATCTGCCACATACCCCGCGAGCAAAATGCTCGAGCTGACGCACTCTCAAAGCTGGCTAACACCAAACCAGGAGGCAATAATAGAAGCCTCATCCAGGAAATGCTACAGAACCCATCAATCTCGGAAACAGAAAAAGTCCTAAACATAACAGGCCAGGACCAAGACTGGATGATCCCCATAATCAACTACCTCAAGTCAGGAACGCTCCCCGCAGAAGTAAAGGAAGCAAAGAATCTAAAAAGAGAAGCACAATACTACACTGATGAGCGGATAATTTATACGCTTTTTGATATTATTTTTAGTATATTTTTAGTAGAATCTAGTTACTTTTAGGGATGTTTTCATTAGTTTTTATGTTAAATTCATATTTCTGGACTTTACTATGAGTTTGTGTGTTTTTCTGTGATTTCAGGTAATTTCTGGCTGAAATTGAGGGACTTGAGCAAAAATCAGATTCAGAGGTTGAAAAAAGGACTGCTGATGCTGTTGGATTCTGACCTCTCTGCACTCAAAGTGGATTTTCTGGAGCTACAGAACTCGAAATGGTGCGCTTCCAATTGCGTTGGAAAGTAGACATCCAGGGCTTTCCAGAAATATATAATAGTCCATACTTTGGCCAAGAATAGATGACGTAAACTGGCGTTCAACGCCAGCTTTCTACCCAAATCTGGCGTCCAGCGCCAGAAAAGGAGCCAAAACCAGAGTTGAACGCCCAAACTGGCACTAAAACTGGCGTTCAACTCCAAGGAGGACCTCTACACGTGCAACACTCAGGCTCAGCCCAAACACACACCAAGTGGGCCCAGGAAGTGGATTTATACGTCAATTACTTACTCATGTAAACCCTAGTAGTTAGTTTATTATAAATAGGACCTTTTACTATTGTATTAGGCATCTTTGGATTACCTTATGATCCTTTGATCACGTTTTAGGGGGCTGGCCATCTCGGCCATGCCTGGACCTCTCACTTATGTATTTTCACGGTAGAGTTTCTACACTCCATAGATTAAGGTGTGGAGCTCTGCTGTTCCTCAAAGATTAATGCAAAGTACTACTGTTTTCTATTCAATTCATCTTATTTCGCTTCTAAGATATCCATTCATACCCAAGAACGTGATGAAGGTGATGATTATGTGTGACGCTCATCATCCTTCTCCCTTATGAACGCGTGCCTGACAAACACTTCTGTTCTACATGAAATAAGCTAGAATGAATATCTCTTAGATCTCCTAACCAGAATCTTCGTGGCGTAAGCTAGAATGATGGCGGCATTCAAGAGAATCCGGAAAGTCTAAACCTTGTCTGTGGTATTCCGAGTAGGATTCAATGATTGAATGACTGTGACGAGCTCCTAACTCGTGATTGCAGGGCGTTAGTGACAGACGCAAAAGGATAGTAAATCCTATTCCAGCATGATCGAGAACCGACAGATGAATAGCCGTGCCGTGACAGGGTGCGTGAGCATATTATTCACTGAGAGGATAAGATGAAGCCATTGACAAGGGTGATGCCTCCAAACGATTAGCCGTGCCGTGACAGGGCATTGGATCATTTTCCCGTGAGATGACCGAAAGTAGCCATTGACAGTGGTGATGTATCACATAAAGCTAGCCATGGAAAGGAGTAAGACTGATTGGATGAAGATAGCAGGAAAGCAGAGGTTCAGAGGAACGAAAAGCATCTCCATCCACTTATCTGAGATTCTTACCAATGAATTACATAAGTATCTCTATCCCTATTCTATTATATAATATTCGAAAACACCATTATCACTTTATATCTGCCTGACTGAGATTTACAAGGTGACCATAGCTTGCTTCATACCAACAATCTCCGTGGGATTCGACCCTTACTCACGTAAGGTATTACTTGGACGACCCAGTGCACTTGCTGGTTAGTTGTATCGAAGTTGTGACAATTATGAATTAAGATCAGAGCACCAAGCTTTGGAGCCATTACCAGGATTTGTTCGAGCCTGGAGATCACAATGTCGTGCATCAAGTTTTTGGCGCCGTTGCCGGGGATTGTTTGAGTTTGGACAACTGACGGTTCATCTTATTGCTCAGATTAGGTAATTTTCTTTTCGTTTTGTTTTCAAAAATTTTTCAAAAAAAAAAATATTTTCAAAAATCTCTCATCTGTTTTCGAAAAAAATAAAAATGTTTTCAAAAATTTTATTCAAGATTTTTAAGAATGAATTCTAGTGTTTCATGAAGCATGTGAAGCCTGGCTGGCTGTAAAGCCATGTCTAAATTCTTTTGGACTGAGGCTTCCAAACCATCAGAGGTAAGTTACATACTTGATAAATGATGAGCAGCAATTTGTTATCAAGAGCAATATACTCTGGTGTTACATGCTAAAGCTTGGCTGGCCATTGGCCATGTCTAGTGTTTTGGACTGGAGCTTTCATTGAAAGCTTGGCTGGCTAGTGAGCCATGTCTAATTCCTGGACTGAAGCTTTAGACTAAGAATGCAAGATTCCTGGAATTCATATTAAAAATTTTGGAATCCTTATTTTTCTTTTTCATATAATTTTCGAAAAAAAAATCCAAAAAAATTAGAAAATCATAAAAATCAAAAATATTTTTCTGTTTCTTGTTTGAGTCTTGAGTCATATCATAAGTTTGGTGTCACTTGCATATGCATCTAGCATTTTTCGAAAATTTCATGCATTCATAGTGTTCTTCATGATCTTCAAGTTGTTTTTGGTAAGTCTTCTTGTTTGATCTTGATGATTTTTTGTTTTGTGTCTTTTCTTGTTTATCATATGCATTCTTGAATTCTGAGTGCCTAAGCATTAAAGAATTCTAAGTTTGGTGTCTTGCATGTTTTCTTTGCATTAAAAATTTTTTAAAATTGTGTCTATGATGTTCATCTTGACATTCAAAGTGTTCTTGGTGTTCATCTTGACATTCATAGCATTCTTGCATGCATCACATGTTTTGATCTAAAAATTTCATGCATTGCATTATTTTACTTGTTTTTTCTCTCTCATCATAAAAATTTCAAAAATCAAAAAAATATCTTCCCCTTTTTTCTCTCATCAAATTCGAAAATTTGAGTTGACTTTTTCAAAAATTTTTAAAATCAAGTTGTTTCTTATGAGTCAAATCAAAGTTTCAATTTGAAAATCTTATCTTTTTCAAAATCTTTTTCAAAAATCAAATCTTTTTCAAAATTCTTAGTTATTTTCGAAAAAATTCCAAAAATATTTTTCAAAAATCTTTTTCTTATTTTTATATCAAATTTTCAAAAATAACATAATCAATTAATGTTTTGATTCAAAAATTTGAAGTTTGTTACTTGCTTGTTAAGAAAGATTCAAACTTTAAGTTCTAGAATCATATCTTGTGATTTCTTGTGAATCAAGTCATTAATTGAGATTTTAAAAATCAAATCTTTTTTTCAAAACTAATTTCTATCATATCTTTTCAAAAATATCTTCTCATCTTATCTTTTTCAAAAATATCTTTTCAAAATATCTTTTCTAACTTCCTAACTTCTTACCTTTTCAAAATTTGTTTCAACTAACTAACTAACTTTTTGTTTGTTTCTTAACTTTTTCAAAACCACCTAACTAACTCTCTTTCTCTCATTTTTCGAAAATATCTTCCCCCTTTTCTATTATTTTAAATTTTAAATCTTAATTCTCGAAAATTACTAACAATTTTCAAAAACCAATTTTCAAAAATCACTAACTCCTTTTCAAAAATAATTTTCGAAAATTCCCTCCTTCTCTCTCATCTTATTTTATTTATTTATTCATCTACTAACATCTCTTCCTCACATCATCACCAAATTCGAACCCCCTCCTCTATCTGTGTTCGAATTTCTTCTTCTTTTCTTCTACTAACAATAAGGAACCTCTTTACTGTGACATAGAGGATTCCTCTTCTTTTATTTTTCTCTCCTCTTTCTTATGAGCAGGGACAGAGAAAAAGGCATTCTTGTTGAAGCTGATCCAGAACCTGAAAGGACTCTGAAGAGAAAATTAAGAGAAGCTAAATTACAACAATCTAGAGACAACTTGATTGAAAATTTCGAACAAGTAAAGGAGATGGCAGCCGAACCCAACAACAATGCAAGGAGAATGCTTGGTGACTTTACTGCACCTAATTCCAATTTACATGGAAGAAGCATCTCCATTCCTGCCATTGGAGCAAACAACTTTGAGCTGAAACCTCAATTAGTTTCTCTGATGCAGCAGAACTGCAAGTTTCATGGACTTCCATCTGAAGATCCTTTTCAGTTCTTAACTGAATTCTTGCAGATATGTGATACTGTTAAGACTAATGGAGTAGATCCTGAAGTCTACAGGCTCATGCTTTTCCCTTTTGCTGTAAGAGACAGAGCTAGATTATGGTTGGATTCTCAACCCAAAGACAGCCTGAACTCTTGGGATAAGCTGGTCACGGCTTTCTTAGCCAAGTACTTTCCTCCTCAAAAGCTGAGCAAGCTTAGAGCTGATGTTCAAACCTTCAGACAGAAAGAAGGTGAATCCCTCTATGAAGCTTGGGAAAGATACAAACAGTTGACCAAAAAGTGTCCTTCTGACATGCTTTCAGAATGGACCATCCTGGATATATTCTATGATGGTTTATCTGAGCTATCAAAGATGTCACTGGACACTTCTACAGGCGGATCCATTCACCTAAAGAAAACGCCTGCAGAAGCTCAAGAACTCATTGACATGGTTGCTAATAACCAATTCATGTACACTTCTGAAAGGAATCCTGTGAACAATGGGACGCCTATAAAGAAGGGAGTTCTTGTAGTTGATACTCTGAATGCCATATTGGCTCAGAATAAAATATTGACTCAGCAAGTTAATATGATCTCTCAGAGTCTGCATGGAATGCAAGCTGCATCCAACAGTACTCAAGAGGCATCTTCTGAAGAAGAAGCCTATGATCCTGAGAACCCTGCAATAGCAGAGGTAAATTACTTAGGTGAACCTTATGGAAACACCTATAACTCAACATGGAGAAATCATCCAAATTTCTCATGGAAGGATCAAAAGCCCCAACAAGGCTTTAATAATGGTGGAAGAAACAGGTTTAGCAATAGCAAGCCTTTTCCATCATCAACTCAGCAACAGACAGAGAACTCTGAACAAAATGATTCTAATTTAGCAAATCTAGTCTCTGATCTATCTAAGGCTACTGTAAGTTTCATGAATGAAACAAGGTCTTCCATTAGAAATCTGGAAGCACAAGTGGGCCAGCTGAGTAAAAGGATCACTGAAATCCCTCCTAGTAATCTCCCAAGCAATACAGAAGAGAATCCAAAAGGAGAGTGCAAGGCCATTGACATAAGCATCATGGCCGAACCTGAGAGGAGAGGAGAGGACGTGAATCCCAAGGAGGAAGACCTCCTGGGACGTCCAGTGGTCAATAAGGAGCTTCCCTCTGAGGAACCAAAGGACTCTGAGGCTCATCTAGAGACCATAGAGATTCCATCTGAGTATTCCTCTTCTGAAGAGAATGAGGATGTTACTGAAGAGCAAACTGCCAAGTTTCTTGGTGCAATCATGAAGCTGAATGCCAAATTATTTGGCATTGATACTTGGGAAGTTGAACCTCCCTTGTTCATCAATGAACTAAGTGATCTGGATCAACTGACATTGCCTCAGAAGAAACAGGATCCTGGAAAGTTCATAATACCCTGTACCATAGGCACCATGATCTTTAAGGCTCTGTGTGACCTTGGTTCAGGAATAAACCTCATGCCCCTCTCTGTAATAGAGAAACTGGGAATCTATGGGGTGCAAGCTGCTAAAATCTCACTAGAGATGGCAGAAAGCTCAAGAAAACAGGCTTATAGACAAGTAGAAGATGTGTTAGTAAAGGTTGAAGGCCTTTACATACCTACTGATTTCATAGTCCTGGATACTGGAAAGGAAGAGGATGAATCCATCATCTTAGGAAGACCTTTCCTGGCCACAGCAAGAGCTGTGATTGAGGTTGACAGAGGTGAAATAGTCCTTCAATGGAATGAGGACTTCCTTGTGTTTAAAACTCAAGGATCTCCCTCTACAACTATGGAGAGGAAGCAGAAAAAGCTTCTCTCCAAGCAGAGTCAACCAGAGCCCCCACAGTCAAACTCTAAGTTTGGTGTTGGGAGGCCACAACCAAACTCTAAGTTTGGTGTTGAACTCCCATATCCAAACTCTAAGTTTGGTGTTGGAGAGTCTCAACAAAGCTCTGCACATCTGTGAGGCTCCATGAGAGCCCACTGTCAAGCTATTGACATTAAAGAAGCGCTTGTTGGGAGGCAACCCAATGTCTATCTAATTCTTATTTTTATTGTTTTTCATGTTTTCTTAGGTTCATGATCATGTGGAGTCACAAAATAAATATAAAAATTGAAAACGGAATCAAAAACAGCAGAAGAAAAATCACACCCTGGAGGAGCATCTGTCTAGCGTTCAGCGCCAGAACAGAGCATGGTTCTGGCGTTGAACGCCCAAAATGGGCAGCTTCTGGGCGCTGAACGCCAGAACAGGCATGGTTCTGGCATTCAACGCCAGAAATGGCACACAAATGGGCGCTGAACGTCCAAAATGGCCACCAACCTGGCGCTGAACGCCCAGAGTTGGGTACAAAGGCATTTTTACATGCCTAATGGGTGCAGGGATGTAATTCTTTGAACACCTCAGGATCTGTGGACCCCACAGGATCCACTCAGGATCTGTGGACCCCACAGGATCCCCACCTACCTCCACTCACTTCTTCTCACCACTCTCTTTCACACAACCCCATAAACACTCTTCCCCAAAAACCCTTCACCAATCACCTCAATCTCTCTTCCCCATCACCTCTTCACCACTCACATCCATCCACTCTTCCCCATAAACCTACCTCATAAACTCCACCTACCTTCAAAATTCAAAACCAATTTCCCACCCAAACCCACCCATATGGCCGAACCTTAACCCCCCCTCCCTTCCCTATATAAAGACCTCCATTCTTCATCAAATTCACACAACACACCCCTCTACACTCCTCTTGGCCAAAACCACATCTCCCTCTCCCCCTCCATATTGCTTCTTATTCTTCTTCTATTCTTTTGTTTATTGCTCGAGGGCGAGCAATATTCTAAGTTTGGTGTGGTAAAAAGCAGAGCTTTTTTGTTTTTCCATTACCATTGATGGCATCTAAGACCGGAGAATCCTCTAGAAGAGGGAAAGGGAAGACAAAAGCTTCCACATCCGAGTCATGAGAGATGGAAAGATTCATCTCCAAAGCCCATCAAGACCACTTCTATGATGTTGTGGCCAAGAAGAAGGTGATCCCTGAGGTCCCTTTTAAACTCAAAAGAAATGAGTATCCGGAGATCCGACATGAAATTCAAAGAAGAGGTTGGGAAGTCCTAACAAATCCCATCCAACAAGTCGGCATCCTAATGGTTCAAGAGTTCTATGCCAATGCATGGATCACCGAGAACCATGATCAAAGTAAGAACCCGGATCCAAAGAACTATGTTACAATGGTTCGGGGGAAATACTTAGATTTTAGTCCGGAAAATGTGAGGTTGGCGTTCAACTTGCCATACATGGAAGAGAACGCACGCCCCTACACAAGGAGAGTCAACTTTGATCAAAGGTTGGACCAAGTCCTTATGGACATATCTGTAGAAGGAGCTCAATGGAAGATTGACTCCAAAGGCAAGCCGGTTCAACTAAGAAGATTGGACCTCAAGCCTGTAGCTAGAGGATGGTTGGAGTTCATTCAATGCTCAATCATTCCCACTAGCAACCGGTCTGAAGTTACTATAGACCGGGCCATCATGATCCATAGCATCATGATTGGAGAAGAGGTGGAAGTTCATGAGATTATACCTCAAGAACTCTACAAGGTGGCTGACAAGTCTTCCACTATGGCAAGGTTAGCCTTTCCTCACCTCATTTGCCACCTATGCAATTCGGCTGGGATTGACATAGAGGGAGATATCCTCATCAAAGAGGACAAGCCCATCACTAAGAAAAAGATGGAGCAAGCAAGAGAGCCCACTCATAGAGCTCAAGAGGCGTATGAAGCTCATTACCATGAGATCCCTGAGATGCCTCAAATGCACTTTCCTCCACAAAACTATTGGGAGCAAATCAACACCTCCCTAGGAGAATTGAGTTCCAATATGGGACAACTAAGGGTGGAACATCAAGAGCACTCCATCATGCTTCATGAAATAAGAGAAGATCAAAAAGCAATGAGGGAGGAGCAACAAAGACAAGGAAGAGACATAGAAGAGCTCAAGGACATCATTGGTTCCTCAAGAAGGAAACGCCACCATCACTAAGGTGAATTCATTCCTTGTTCTTAACTCTTCTGTTTTTCGTTTTCTATGTTATGTGCTTATCTATGTTTGTGCCTTCATTACATGATCATTAGTAGTAGTAACTTTGTCTTAAAGTTATAAATGTCCTATGAATCCATCACCTCTCTTAAATGAAAAATGTTTTAATTCAAAAGAACAAGAAGTACATGAGTTTCGAATTTATCCTTGAACTTAGCTTAATTATATTGATGTGGTGACAATGCTTCTTGTTTTCTGAATGTATGCTTGAACAGTGCATATGTCTTTTGAAGTTGTTGTTTAAGAATGTTAAATATGTTGGCTCTTGAAAGAATGATGACTAGGAGACATGTTATTTGATAATCTGAAAAATCATAAAAATGATTCTTGAAGCAAGAAAAAGCAGCAAAGAACAAAGCTTGCAGAAAAAAAAATAGGCGAAAAAAAATGTAGAAAAAAAATAGAAAGAAAAAGCAAGCAGAAAAAGCCAATAACCCTTAAAACCAAAAGGCAAGGGCAAATAAAAAGGATCCCAAGGCTTTGAGCATCAGTGGATAGGAGGGCCTAAAGGAATAAAATCCTGGTCTAAGCGGCTAAACCAAGCTGTCCCTAACCATGTGCTTGTGGCGTGTAGGTGTCAAGTGAAAACTTGAGACTGAGCGGTTAAAGTCAAGGTCCAAAGCAAAAAAAAAAAAAAAAAAAAAAAAAAAAGAGTGTGCTTAAGAACCCTGGACACCTCTAATTGGGGACTCTAGCAAAGCTGGGTCACAATCTGAAAAGGTTCACCCAATTATGTGTCTGTGGCAATTATGTATCCGGTGGTAATACTGGAAAACAAAGTGCTTAGGGCCACGGCCAAGACTCATAAAGAAGCTGTGTTCAAGAATCATCATACTGAACTAGGAGAGTCAATAACACTATTCGAAATCTGAAGTTCCTATAGATGCCAATCATTCTAAACTTCAATGGATAAAGTGAGATGCCAAAACTATTCAAGAGGCAAAAAGCTATAAGTCCCGCTCATATGACTGAAGCTCTGTTTCACTGATAGTTTGGAATTTATAGTATATTCTCTTCTTTTTATCCTATTTGATTTTCAGTTGCTTGGGGACAAGCAACAATTTAAGTTTGGTGTTGTGATGAGCGGATAATTTATACGCTTTTTGACATTGTTTTTAGTATGTTTTTAGTAGAATCTAGTTACTTTTAGGGATGTTTTCATTAGTTTTTATGTTAAATTCACATTTCTGGACTTTACTATGAGTTTGTGTATTTTTCTGTGATTTCAGGTAATTTCTGGCTGAAATTGAGGGACTTGAGCAAAAATCAGATTCAGAGGTTGAAAAAGGACTGCTGATGCTGTTGGATTCTGACCTCCCAGCACTCAAAGTGGATTTTCTGGAGCTACAGAACTCAAAATGGCGCGCTTCCAATTGCGTTGGAAAGTAGACATCCATGGCTTTCCAGCAATATATAATAGTCCATACTTTGGCCAATAATAGATGATGTAAACTGGCGTTCAACGCTAGCTTTCTACCCAAATCTGGCGTCCAGCGCCAGAAAAGGAGCCAAAACCAGAGTTGAACGCCCAAACTGGCACTAAAACTGGCGTTCAACTCCAAGGAGGACCTCTACACGTGCAACACTCAGGCTCAGCCCAAACACACACCAAGTGGGCCCAGGAAGTGGATTTATACGTCAATTACTTACTCATGTAAACCCTAGTAGCTAGTTTATTATAAATAGGACCTTTTACTATTGTATTAGGCATCTTTGGATTACCTTATGATCCTTTGATCACGTTTTAGGGGGCTGGCCATCTCGGCCATGCCTGGACCTCTCACTTATGTATTTTCACGGTAGAGTTTCTACACTCCATAGATTAAGGTGTGGAGCTCTGCTGTTCCTCAAAGATTAATGCAAAGTACTACTGTTTTCTATTCAATTCATCTTATTTCGCTTCTAAGATATCCATTCATACCCAAGAACGTGATGAAGGTGATGATTATGTGTGACGCTCATCATCCTTCTCCCTTATGAACGCGTGCCTGACAAACACTTCTGTTCTACATGAAATAAGCTAGAATGAATATCTCTTAGATCTCCTAACCAGAATCTTCGTGGCGTAAGGTAGAATGATGGCGGCATTCAAGAGAATCCAGAAAGTCTAAACCTTGTCTGTGGTATTCCGAGTAGGATTCAATGATTGAATGACTGTGACGAGCTCCTAACTCGCGATTGCAGGGCGTTAGTGACAGACGCAAAAGGATAGTAAATCCTATTCCAGCATGATCGAGAACCGACAGATGAATAGCCGTGCCGTGACAGGGTGCGTGAGCATATTATTCACTGAGAGGATAAGATGAAGCCATTGACAAGGGTGATGCCTCCAGACGATTAGCCGTGCCGTGACAGGGCATTGGATCATTTTCCCGTGAGATGACCGAAAGTAGCCATTGACAGTGGTGATGTATC
The DNA here is from genome assembly GCF_059453495.1 of Arachis ipaensis. NCBI lineage: Eukaryota > Viridiplantae > Streptophyta > Magnoliopsida > Fabales > Fabaceae > Arachis > Arachis ipaensis. The sequence goes on along the minus strand of NC_142439.1, from coordinate 10,646,439 downwards.
ACATAAAGCCAGCCATGGAAAGGAGTAAGACTGATTGGATGAAGATAGCAGGAAAGCAGAGGTTCAGAGGAACGAAAAGCATCTCCATCCGCTTATCTGAGATTCTTACCAATGAATTACATAAGTATCTCTATCCCTATTCTATTATATAATATTCGAAAACACCATTATCACTTTATATCTGCCTGACTGAGATTTACAAGGTGACCATAGCTTGCTTCATACCAACAATCTCCGTGGGATTCGACCCTTACTCACGTAAGGTATTACTTGGACGACCCAGTGTACTTGCTGGTTAGTTGTATCGAAGTTGTGACAATTATGAATTAAGATCAGAGCACCAAGCTTTGGAGCCATTACCAGGATTTGTTCGAGCCTGGAGATCACAATGTCGTGCATCAAGTTTTTGGCGCCATTGTCGGGGATTGTTTGAGTTTGGACAACTGACGGTTCATCTTATTGCTCAGATTAGGTAATTTTCTTTTCGTTTTGTTTTCAAAAATTTTTCAAAAAAAAAAATATTTTCAAAAATCTCTCATCTGTTTTCGAAAAAAATAAAAATGTTTTCAAAAATTTTATTCAAGATTTTTAAGAATGAATTCTAGTGTTTCATGAAGCATGTGAAGCCTGGCTGGCTGTAAAGCCATGTCTAAATTCTTTGGACTGAGGCTTCCAAACCATCAGAGGTAAGTTACATACTTGATAAATGATGAACAACAATTTGTTATCAAGAGCAATATACTCTGGTGTTACATGCTAAAGCTTGGCTGGCCATTGGCCATGTCTAGTGTTTTGGACTGGAGCTTTCATTGAAAGCTTGGCTGGCTAGTGAGCCATGTCTAATTCCTGGACTGAAGCTTTAGACTAAGAATGCAAAATTTCTGGAATTCATATTAAAAATTTTGGAATCCTTATTTTTCTTTTTCATATAATTTTCGAAAAAAAAAATCCAAAAAATTAGAAAATCATAAAAATCAAAAATATTTTTCTGTTTCTTGTTTGAGTCTTGAGTCATATCATAAGTTTGGTGTCACTTGCATATGCATCTAGCATTTTTCGAAAATTTCATGCATTCATAGTGTTCTTCATGATCTTCAAGTTGTTTTTGGTAAGTCTTCTTGTTTGATCTTGATGATTTTTTGTTTTGTGTCTTTTCTTGTTTATCATATGCATTCTTGAATTCTGAGTGCCTAAGCATTAAAGAATTCTAAGTTTGGTGTCTTGCATGTTTTCTTTGCATTAAAAATTTTTCAAAATTGTGTCTATGATGTTCATCTTGACATTCAAAGTGTTCTTGGTGTTCATCTTGACATTCATAGCATTCTTGCATGCATCACATGTTTTGATCTAAAAATTTCATGCATTGCATTATTTTACTTGTTTTTTCTCTCTCATCATAAAAATTTCAAAAATTAAAAAAAATATCTTCCCCTTTTTTCTCTCATCAAATTCGAAAATTTGAGTTGACTTTCTCAAAAATTTTTAAAATCAAGTTGTTTCTTATGAGTCAAATCAAAGTTTCAATTTGAAAATCTTATCTTTTTCAAAATCTTTTTCAAAAATCAAATCTTTTTCAAAATTCTTAGTTATTTTCGAAAAAATTCCAAAAATATTTTTCAAAAATCTTTTTCTTATTTTTATATCAAATTTTCAAAAATAACATAATCAATTAATGTTTTGATTCAAAAATTTGAAGTTTGTTACTTGCTTGTTAAGAAAGATTCAAACTTTAAGTTCTAGAATCATATCTTGTGATTTCTTGTGAATCAAGTCATTAATTGAGATTTTAAAAATCAAATCTTTTTTTCAAAACTAATTTCTATCATATCTTTTCAAAAATATCTTCTCATCTTATCTTTTTCAAAAATATCTTTTCAAAATATCTTTTCTAACTTCCTAACTTCTTACCTTTTCAAAATTTGTTTCAACTAACTAACTAACTTTTTGTTTGTTTCTTAACTTTTTCAAAACCACCGAACTAACTCTCTTTCTCTCATTTTTCGAAAATATCTTCCCCCTTTTCTATTATTTTAAATTTTAAATCTTAATTCTCGAAAATTACTAACAATTTTCAAAAACCAATTTTCAAAAATCACTAACTCCTTTTCAAAAATAATTTTCGAAAATTCCCTCCTTCTCTCTCATCTTATTTTATTTATTTATTCATCTACTAACATCTCTTCCTCACATCATCACCAAATTCGAACCCCCTCCTCTATCTGTGTTCGAATTTCTTCTTCTTTTCTTCTACTAACAATAAGGAACCTCTTTACTGTGACATAGAGGATTCCTCTTCTTTTCTTTTTCTCTCCTCTTTCTTATGAGCAGGGACAGAGAAAAAGGCATTCTTGTTGAAGCTGATCCAGAACCTGAAAGGACTCTGAAGAGAAAATTAAGAGAAGCTAAATTACAACAATCTAGAGACAACTTGATTGAAAATTTCGAACAAGTAAAGGAGATGGCAGCCGAACCCAACAACAATGCAAGGAGAATGCTTGGTGACTTTACTGCACCTAATTCCAATTTACATGGAAGAAGCATATCCATTCCTGCCATTGGAGCAAACAACTTTGAGCTGAAACCTCAATTAGTTTCTCTGATGCAGCAGAACTGCAAGTTTCATGGACTTCCATCTGAAGATCCTTTTCAGTTCTTAACTGAATTCTTGCAGATATGTGATACTTTTAAGACTAATGGAGTAGATCCTGAAGTCTACAGGCTCATGCTTTTCCCTTTTGCTGTAAGAGACAGAGCTAGATTATGGTTGGATTCTCAACCCAAAGACAGCCTGAACTCTTGGGATAAGCTGGTCACGGCTTTCTTAGCCAAGTACTTTCCTCCTCAAAAGCTGAGCAAGCTTAGAGCTGATGTTCAAACCTTCAGACAGAAAGAAGGTGAATCCCTCTATGAAGCTTGGGAAAGATACAAACAGTTGACCAAAAAGTGTCCTTCTGACATGCTTTCAGAATGGACCATCCTGGATATATTCTATGATGGTTTATCTGAGCTATCAAAGATGTCACTGGACACTTCTGCAGGCGGATCCATTCACCTAAAGAAAATGCCTGCAGAAGCTCAAGAACTCATTGACATGGTTGCTAATAACCAGTTCATGTACACTTCTGAAAGGAATCCTGTGAACAATGGGACGCCTATAAAGAAGGGAGTTCTTGAAGTTGATACTCTGAATGCCATATTGGCTCATAATAAAATATTGACTCAGCAAGTCAATATGATCTCTCAGAGTCTGCATGGAATGCAAGCTGCATCCAACAGTACTCAAGAGGCATCTTCTGAAGAAGAAGCCTATGATCCTGAGAACCCTGCAATAGCAGAGGTAAATTACTTAGGTGAACCTTATGGAAACACCTATAACTCAACATGGAGAAATCATCCAAATTTCTCATGGAAGGATCAAAAGCCCCAACAAGGCTTTAATAATGGTGGAAGAAACAGGTTTAGCAATAGCAAGCCTTTTCCATCATCAACTCAGCAACAGACAGAGAACTCTGAACAAAATGCTTCTAATTTAGCAAATCTAGTCTCTGATCTATCTAAGGCTACTGTAAGTTTCATGAATGAAACAAGGTCTTCCATTAGAAATCTGGAAGCACAAGTGGGCCAGCTGAGTAAAAGGATCACTGAAATCCCTCCTAGTAATCTCCCAAGCAATACAGAAGAGAATCCAAAAGGAGAGTGCAAGGCCATTGACATAAGCATCATGGCCGAACCTGAGAGGAGAGGAGAGGATGTGAATCCCAAGGAGGAAGACCTCCTGGGACGTCCAGTGGTCAATAAGGAGCTTCCCTCTGAGGAACCAAAGGACTCTGAGGCTCATCTAGAGACCATAGAGATTCCATTGAACCTCCTTATGCCCTTCATGAGCTCTGCTGAGTATTCCTCTTCTGAAGAGAATGAGGATGTTATTGAAGAGCAAACTGCCAAGTTTCTTGGTGCAATCATGAAGCTGAATGCCAAATTATTTGGCATTGATACTTGGGAAGTTGAACCTCCCTTGTTCATCAATGAACTAAGTGATCTGGATCAACTGACATTGCCTCAGAAGAAACAGGATCCTAGAATGTTCATAATACCCTGTACCATAGGCACCATGATCTTTAAGGCTCTGTGTGACCTTGGTTCAGGAATAAACCTCATGCCCCTCTCTGTAATAGAGAAACTGGGAATCTATGGGGTGCAAGCTGCTAAAATCTCACTAGAGATGGCAGACAGCTCAAGAAAACAGGCTTATGGACAAGTAGAAGATGTGTTAGTAAAGGTTGAAGGCCTTTACATACCTACTGATTTCATAGTCCTGGATACTGGAAAGGAAGAGGATGAATCCATCATCTTAGGAAGACCTTTCCTGGCCACAGCAAGAGCTGTGATTGAGGTTGACAGAGGTGAAATAGTCCTTCAATGGAATGAGGACTTCCTTGTGTTTAAAACTCAAGGATCTCCCTCTACAACTATGGAGAGGAAGCAGAAAAAGCTTCTCTCCAAGCAGAGTCAACCAGAGCCCCCACAGTCAAACTCTAAGTTTGGTGTTGGGAGGCCACAACCAAACTCTAAGTTTGGTGTTGAACTCCCATATCCAAACTCTAAGTTTGGTGTTGGAGAGTCTCAACAAAGCTCTGCACATCTGTGAGGCTCCATGAGAGCCCACTGTCAAGCTATTGACATTAAAGAAGCGCTTGTTGGGAGGCAACCCAATGTCTATCTAATTCTTATTTTTATTGTTTTTCATGTTTTCTTAGGTTCATGATCATGTGGAGTCACAAAATAAATATAAAAATTGAAAACGGAATCAAAAACAGTAGAAGAAAAATCACACCCTGGAGGAGCATCTGTCTAGCGTTCAGCGCCAGAACAGAGCATGGTTCTGGCGCTGAACGCCCAAAATGGGCAGCTTCTGGGCGCTGAACGCCAGAACAGGCATGGTTCTGGCGTTCAACGCCAGAAATGGCACACAAATGGGCGCTGAACGCCCAAAATGGCCACCAACCTGGCGCTGAACGCCCAGAGTTGGGTACAAAGGCATTTTTACATGCCTAATGGGTGCAGGGATGTAATTCCTTGAACACCTCAGGATCTGTGGACCCCACAGGATCCACTCAGGATCTGTGGACCCCACAGGATCCCTACCTACCTCCACTCACTTCTTCTCACCACTCTCTTTCACACAACCCCATAAACACTCTTCCCCAAAAACCCTTCACCAATCACCTCAATCTCTCTTCCCCATCACCTCTTCACCACTCACATCCATCCACTCTTCCCCATAAACCTACCTCATAAACTCCACCTACCTTCAAAATTCAAAACCAATTTCCCACCCAAACCCACCCATATGGCCGAACCTTAACCCCCCCTCCCTTCCCTATATAAAGACCTCCATTCTTCATCAAATTCACACAACACACCCCTCTACACTCCTGTTGGCCGAAACCACATCTCCCTCTCCCCCTCCATATTTCTTCTTCTTCCTCTTCTATTCTTTTGTTTATTGCTCGAGGGCGAGCAATATTCTAAGTTTGGTTTGGTAAAAAGCATAGCTTTTTTGTTTTTCCATTACCATTGATGGCATCTAAGACCGGAGAATCCTCTAGAAGAGGGAAAGGGAAGACAAAAGCTTCCACATCCGAGTCATGGGAGATGGAAAGATTCATCTCCAAAGCCCATCAAGACCACTTCTATGATGTTGTGGCCAAGAAGAAGGTGATCCCTGAGGTCCCTTTTAAACTCAAAAGAAATGAGTATCCGGAGATCCGACATGAAATTCAAAGAAGAGGTTGGGAAGTCCTAACAAATCCCATCCAACAAGTCGGCATCCTAATGGTTCAAGAGTTCTATGCCAATGCATGGATCACCGAGAACCATGATCAAAGTAAGAACCCGGATCCAAAGAACTATGTTACAATGGTTCGGGGGAAATACTTAGATTTTAGTCCGAAAAATGTGAGGTTGGCGTTCAACTTGCCATACATGGAAGAGAACGCACGCCCCTACACAAGGAGAGTCAAATTTGATCAAAGGTTGGACCAAGTCCTTATGGACATATGTGTAGAAGGAGCTCAATGGAAGATTGACTCCAAAGGCAAGCCGGTTCAACTAAGAAGATTGGAACTCAAGCCTGTAGCTAGAGGATGGTTGGAGTTCATTCAATGCTCAATCATTCCCACTAGCAACCGGTCTGAAGTTACTATAGACCGGAACAACATGATCCATAGCATCATGATTGGAGAAGAGGTGGAAGTTCATGAGATTATACCTCAAGAACTCTACAAGGTGGCTGACAAGTCTTCCACTATGGCAAGGTTAGCCTTTCCTCACCTTATTTGCCACCTATGCAATTCGGCTGGGATTGACATAGAGGGAGATATCCTCATCAAAGAGGACAAGCCCATCACTAAGAAAAAGATGGAGCAAGCAAGAGAGCCCACTCATGGAGCTCAAGAGGCGTATGAAGCTCATTACCATGAGATCCCTGAGATGCCTCAAATGCACTTTCCTCCACAAAACTATTGGGAGCAAATCAACACCTCCCTAGGAGAATTGAGTTCCAATATGGGACAACTAAGGGTGGAACATCAAGAGCACTCCATCATGCTTCATGAAATAAGAGAAGATCAAAAAGCAATGAGGGAGGAGCAACAAAGACAAGGAAGAGACATAGAAGAGCTCAAGGACATCATTGGTTCCTCAAGAAGGAAACGCCACCATCACTAAGGTGGATTCATTCCTTGTTCTTAACTCTTCTGTTTTTCGTTTTCTATGTTATGTGCTTATCTATGTTTGTGCCTTCATTACATGATCATTAGTAGTAGTAACTTTGTCTTAAAGTTATAAATGTCCTATGAATCCATCACCTCTCTTAAATGAAAAATGTTTTAATTCAAAAGAACAAGAAGTACATGAGTTTCGAATTTATCCTTGAACTTAGCTTAATTATATTGATGTGGTGACAATGCTTCTTGTTTTCTGAATGTATGCTTGAACAGTGCATATGTCTTTTGAAGTTGTTGTTTAAGAATGTTAAATATGTTGGCTCTTGAAATAATGATGACTAGGAGACATGTTATTTGATAATCTGAAAAATCATAAAAATGATTCTTGAAGCAAGAAAAAGCAGCAAAGAACAAAGCTTGCAGAAAAAAAAATAGGCGAAAAAAAAATGTAGAAAAAAAATAGAAAGAAAAAGCAAGCAGAAAAAGCCAATAACCCTTAAAACCAAAAGGCAAGGGCAAATAAAAAGGATCCCAAGGCTTTGAGCATCAGTGGATAGGAGGGCCTAAAGGAATAAAATCCTGGTCTAAGCGACTAAACCAAGCTGTCCCTAACCATGTGCTTGTGGCGTGTAGGTGTCAAGTGAAAACTTGAGACTGAGCGGTTAAAGTCAAGGTCCAAAGCAAAAAAAAAAAAAAAAGAAAGAGTGTGCTTAAGAACCCTGGACACCTCTAATTGGGGACTCTAGCAAAGTTGGGTCACAATCTGAAAAGGTTCACCCAATTATGTGTCTGTGGCAATTATGTATCCGGTGGTAATACTGGAAAACAAAGTGCTTAGGGCCACGGCCAAGACTCATAAAGAAGTTGTGTTCAAGAATCATCATACTGAACTAGGAGAGTCAATAACACTATTCGAAATCTAAAGTTCCTATAGATGCCAATCATTCTAAACTTCAATGGATAAAGTGAGATGCCAAAACTATTCAAGAGGCAAAAAGCTATAAGTCCCGCTCATATGACTGAAGCTCTGTTTCACTGATAGTTTGGAATTTATAGTATATTCTCTTCTTTTTATCCTATTTGATTTTCAGTTGCTTGGGGACAAGCAACAATTTAAGTTTGGTGTTGTGATGAGCGGATAATTTATACGCTTTTTGACATTGTTTTTAGTATGTTTTTAGTAGAATCTAGTTACTTTTAGGGATTTTTCATTAGTTTTTATGTTAAATTCACATTTCTAGACTTTACTATGAGTTTTTGTGTTTTTCTGTGATTTCAGGTAATTTCTGGCTGAAATTGAGGGACTTGAGCAAAAATCAGATTCAGAGGTTGAAAAAGGACTGCTGATGCTGTTGGATTCTGACCTCCCAGCACTTTGATTTTCTGGAGCTACAGAACTCGAAATGGCGCGCTTCCAATTGCGTTGGAAAGTAGACATCCAGGGCTTTCCAGCAATATATAATAGTCCATACTTTGGCCAAGAATAGATGACGTAAACTGGCGTTCAACGCCAGCTTTCTACCCAAATCTGGCGTCCAGCGCCAGAAAAGGAGCCAAAACCAGAGTTGAACGCCCAAACTGGCACTAAAACTGGCGTTCAACTCCAAGGAGGACCTCTACACGTGCAACACTCAGGCTCATCCCAAACACACACCAAGTGGGCCCAGGAAGTGGATTTATACGTCAATTACTTACTCATGTAAACCCTAGTAGCTAGTTTATTATAAATAGGATCTTTTACTATTGTATTAGGCATCTTTGGATTACCTTATGATCCTTTGATCACGTTTTAGGGGGCTGGCCATCTCGGCCATGCCTGGACCTCTCACTTATGTATTTTCACGGTAGAGTTTCTACACTCCATAGATTAAGGTGTGGAGCTCTGCTGTTCCTCAAAGATTAATGCAAAGTACTACTGTTTTCTATTCAATTCATCTTATTTCGCTTCTAAGATATCCATTCATACCCAAGAACGTGATGAAGGTGATGATTATGTGTGACGCTCATCATCCTTCTCCCTTATGAACGCGTGCCTGACAAACACTTCTGTTCTACATGAAATAAGCTAGAATGAATATCTCTTAGATCTCCTAACCAGAATCTTCGTGGCGTAAGCTAGAATGATGGCGGCATTCAAGAGAATCCGGAAAGTCTAAACCTTGTCTGTGGTATTCCGAGTAGGATTCAATGATTGAATGACTGTGACGAGCTCCTAACTCGCGATTGCAGGGCGTTAGTGACAGACGCAAAAGGATAGTAAATCCTATTCCAGCATGATCGAGAACCGACAGATGAATAGCCGTGCCGTGACAGGGTGCGTGAGCATATTATTCACTGAGAGGATAAGATGAAGCCATTGACAAGGGTGATGCCTCCAAACGATTAGTCGTGCCGTGACAGGGCATTGGATCATTTTCCCGTGAGATGACCGAAAGTAGCCATTGATAGTGGTGATGTATCACATAAAGCCAGCCATGGAAAGGAGTAAGACTGATTGGATGAAGATAGCAGGAAAGCAGAGGTTCAGAGGAACGAAAAGCATCTCCATCCGCTTATCTGAGATTCTTACCAATGAATTACATAAGTATCTCTATCCCTATTCTATTATATAATATTTGAAAACACCATTATCACTTTATATCTGCCTGACTGAGATTTACAAGGTGACCATAGCTTACTTCATACCAACAATCTCCGTGGGATTCGACCCTTACTCACGTAAGGTATTACTTGGACGACCCAGTGCACTTGCTGGTTAGTTGTATCGAAGTTGTGACAATTATGAATTAAGATCAGAGCACCAAGCTTTGGAGCCATTACCAGGATTTGTTCGAGCCTGGAGATCACAATATCGTGCATCATACACCATTATAAATAACACCTTGTACAAAAGAGGGATATCGGTGCCATTACTAAAGTGCGTGCCGACCTCCCACACCAGGGAAGTGCTAGAAGAGGTACACAGCGGCATCTGTGGCAGTCATCTCGGAGCGAGGGCTCTTGCCAAAAAGATACTCCGGGCAGGGTTTTACTGGCCAACTCTACAGAAAGAATCTACAGAGTTCGTAAAGACATGTCCACCATGTCAGAAGCATGCCAACTTCCACATTGCCCCACCAGAAGAACTCATCAGTGTAACCGCACCTTGGCCTTTTGCGAAGTGGGGACTCGACCTTCTCGGCCCCTTTCCCCAGGGATCGGGGCAAGTTAAATTCCTCATAGTAGGGGTAGATTATTTCACAAAGTGGATCGAGGCAGAACCCTTAGCCAACGCCACTGCCCAAAGAAGCCGGAAGTTTTTATACAGAAACATTGTCACAAGATTTGGGGTCCCATATTCAATAACCACAGACAATGGCACCCAATTCACAGATACCGGCTTCAGGAAACTAGTATCCGACTTGAATATAAAGCACCAGTTTACCTCTGTCGAACACCCTCAAGCCAACGGACAGGCCGAAGCCGCCAATAAAGTCATATTAGCAGGGTTAAAACGACGACTACAAGATGCAAAGGGAGCTTGGGCAGAGGAGCTTCCACAAGTCCTATGGGCCTATCGAACGACGCCACATTCTACCACCAAGGAATCCCCATTTCGGTTAACATACGGAACGGAGGCAATGATTCCAGTAGAAATTGAGGAAGGATCGCACAGGGCAGTCCATTATAATGAGGGAGCAAACCCCCAACTTCAGAGGGAAGAACTCGACCTACTACCTGAGATCCAGGAAAGAGCTCGGATCAGGGAAGAAGCGCTAAAATGTCGAATGGCATCCAGATATAACCAAAGGGTAGTACCAAGGAGTTTCACTGAGAACGATCTCATCTTAATCCGAAACGACATAGGAACAACTCGACCCGGAGAAGGAAAACTGGCAGCCAATTGGAAAAGACCATACCGGGTCACAGAAGTACTCGGGAAGGGCTACTACAGAATATCCGAACTCAACGGACGGGAGCTTCCAAGGTCATGGCATGCCTGCAACCTAAGAAGGTACTACAGTTAGAAAGGGTAAAGGATCTCACCAGTGGATGCGCTCTTTTTCCTGAAAAGGTTTTTTAATGAGGCACCAGGTCGAGACCCAGACCCAACTTAAGAGGATGAGAAAAATTCCACATGTATATATTTGCATTTTTCTTTGAATAAAATATTACCTAGGTATTCTACAAAGATTTCAAGACGCATTATTCTGAAGCATTCATCGTCCGATTATAAAGCTACAGGTCGGCAAAAAGTGAAAAACAATTTCACTGCACGACCACGATAAAGACAAATCGTCCAATAAAGGTGAAAACGCGATTCACCCAAAGGACGAGCTCGATATGCCAACCACTTTCTACAAATCGGCAAAAATGAACACAGAATAATGTAAGAAGTTATCGAAAGCAATCTAAAAAGAACCTGACGAGGTCTTACGGATAGCTAATATAAATAACTTAAAGAGACTGGCCGACATCAAAAAGTCGGACCAAGTCAACCCAAGTTATCAGCGAATCCCTGGAAAGAGGTCTGATCAACCCTATTAAAGAGGAATTGCTATAACTTAGAAGAGATTGACCTAACGAAGTCGGTTTCCTACAAAAACAAGTTATAAAAGTAATCCCTGAAAGAGACCTAACAAGGGTCCAAGAAAGAGGATTACGAAATAACTTAGAAGAGATCGACCTAACGAAGTCGGTTTCCTACAAAAACAAGTTATAAAAGTAATCCCTGAAAGAGACCTAACAAGGGTCCAAGAAAGAGGATTACGAAATAACTTAGAAGAGATCGACCTAACGAAGTCAACCTCCTACAAAAGACAAGTTATAAAAGTAATTCCTGAAAGAGACCTAACAAAGGTCCAAGAAAGAGGATTACGAAATAACTTAGAAGAAATCAACCCAACGAAGTCGATCCACTACAAAAATCCAGCAATCCCTGAAAGAGACCTCACGAAGGTCCAAGAAAGAGGATTACAAAAAGGAGTCTATCAGGGGACCAATGCAAAGAAGTCGGTCACAAAGCACTAAAAAACACACGCAAAGCAAGAAAACCAAATTGGACCCCTACGACTACAAAGAGTCAAAAGACTCAAAGAAGTTCAAATTGGGAGAGTTCAACATCAGCAGGTTTTATATAAAATTATAAAGGCCTCGAAGGATCACCAACACTTACTACCCAAAGGATAGCAAGCTACTTGTCTGTTTCTAAAAGTAATAAAAGCTGCTAGGAAAGCAACTAAGAAGAGTCAAACATCTAAATAAAGAGATCAAAAGGCCAAAAAATCGGGCCATCTACACAAAAGTTATAAAAAGTTCCCACAAAACGCCCACAAGCCGGGCCAACTACAAATCAACAGGCATCAGAAGTTTTCTCGGCACCATTAGGAGCTTTCTTCGCGGCATCAAGACCAGGGGAAGGAGGGCGAGCTTGAATCGGCATCGCATCAACAGTCCCATCCTCCTGATTCAGGATCTCGCAATCCAAGTCAGGCACAGCAGGAGGAGCGGAAGAAGTCGGCGCCTTGGTGGAAGACACGAGGGGAGGAACAACTTCATCATCATCACCCTCATCATCAGGGACAATTTTGCCATCTCGGACAACATTATCCAAACTGAAAAGGGTGAGATCGGCCTCAGGAGCAATGATCCGGACTTGTTCTTTCAAGTTCTCGTAAGCAGCAGTTACGCTACCAACAAGATGACCCTGGAGGTCGGCATAATCCTCCCGGGCGTTGTCCAGCTCTTCCCTCAAGCGCCTCCCCTCCCTATAGGATGTCACATAGCTTTCCTTATGCATCATGGCTGCATCCTCAGCCAACCTCAAGGAAGCAGCCAGCGACTCAGAGCTCGCCTTCTCATTCTCGAGGTCCTTCTCTAATTTGGACACCTTCACCTCGAGCTCCTCCTTCAACCCCTTCATCCGGTCGAACTCTCGTTTTGCCTCCTCCATAAATGCCTTAGTAGCATGAAGAGGAAGGTTCTGGGCAGTTCGATGAATCGCAGCCGCCATATAGGCCATCCTCACATGATTCTGAGCCATAAACTCCAAATGATGAAGAATGGACACATCATCCATGGGAATGGTACCATATGGCCCAATCTGTTGATCTATAAATTCAATAGCGTTGAGGTTAGGAGCATTGAGATCAAAGGGCTTGGAAGTCTTTTGCTTTTTACTTGGAGGAACAATGGGTGGAACAGCAGAAGAAGAAGGGGAATCCACCAAACGGACCCGAGGTATTGGGATCGTCTTCTTCACCCCGGGAGAGCTCGGCACGGCCGGCTTCTCACGAGGCTGAGAAGACCCCTCCCCAGCAGCCCTGGCCGCAACATTCCTGGCAGCAGTCGCCTTCTATGCCCTTTTAAAAGCTTTCATAGACTCATTGTTCTTCATTGCCTCTGCAAATAAAATAGAAGTCAAGCTACAAATCAAACAAGTCGAAAATACAGCTACAAGCATCATAAGACAAACAGCAAAGGAAACACAAGATACCCAGTTCAGATTGAAGAAGAGAAGGGTTGGTTAGAAATTTCTTTGTGTCAAGATGGGGAGGCTGACCCCAACGCTCCTCTAAAACAGTCACAAAGGCTCGCTCAGCCTCATCCAACATATCCCAAGAGTACCTAGAGACCCTAACATCCTTCTGCCACTCTAGGGGAAAGGCGGGCTCATCATTTTCATCCAAGAAAAAGGGCCGAGATCCTTCAATAGCTCGGACCTTGAAGAAATAGTTTTTAAAATCCCGAAACGATTCGTCAAACATGGAAAAAACCTTCTTTCCTTGGGTAGAACGGAAGGAGACCCAAGCTGACTTCTTTTTCACCACACCAGGCTTAGTCAAGACAAACAAATAGAAAAAGAGAGATTGGGAAGCAGGAATACCAAAACTATTACACAACAATTGGAAGATTTTAATAAAACCCCAGGAGTTGGGGTGAAGTTGAGAAGGGGCAACATTACAAGACCATAACAGGTCGATTTCAAATGGAGTAAAGGGAAGAGTAACTCCGAGTTGACCAAAGAAAAAATCGTAAGCATAAAAGAAAGGGCGATCGTCAACAACTCGAGTCGAGAAACAGACTCTCTCGTCAGAGGAAGGAGGAACAAGCTCATAATTCTTCTCATCACCAGAGTTACTACAGACGCTGTGAAACTGCCTAAGCTGAGAACAAAACTCAGAATCAACCAGCGAGACACACATGAGGACCATGGAATCCACCCAATCGGCCATACCCGCAGGGACTTGAGAAGGCGTCGCTACGACGTTATTTCGGGAAGACATGAGGTCAACTAAGATCCTACAAAAGAAAAGAAGAGCGGATTACTCAAAAAACATCTTGGGCACGGGTCAAAACATCTCGATGGGCGGATAAACAAAAGGAAAACCCCAAGACTAAAGCCAAAAAGTCCTGGGGCATCCTTTGGGGGCAATAACAAAGCAAGATTTCTAGGAAAAACCTACACCCCAGTATCTCTCAAAACAAGGAAAGAAGACCTAAAGCAGCAAGCATTTCGTCCATCAAAGTTAAGAAACGCAAAGTCATCAAAGCAACTATCTTTCTACAGTCTACCAGCGAAAGCACTGTTAACGTCAGCAATACCAAACAGAAAACCATCAAAAGCAGAGAAACAGCAAAGACGCAAACTTTTTCGAAATCAAGCAAAAATCATCATCAGAGAACAAGCACCAACATCGAACATTCCCAAAATCGTCAAAGGAGCAACCTTTTTCAGAGTCAAACAGAGTCATCATTCCAAAGCTTCAAATACAAAAGCATTCACAAAACATGCAAAGTCCTTAAAGTATCAAAAAACAGAGGGAGAAACTACAAGACACACAATGATCAGCAAAAAAGACAGAAAAACCCAAACTTTCTCAAAACAGACACAAAAAATGGCATAGAGAAAGATAGAAAGAAAAATCGAACCTAGAGAAATAGAAGAAATATTGTAAAAGAAAGCCGAAGAGCAGAAGCAAAACCACCCCCCTCGAAGCAGAAATTACGAAGATAGAAGGAGAAATCAGGAAATCGCCCCTTTCCCACAAAAAGCAGTAACAGAACAGGCGTTGCAGGAGAAATTGCGAAAGAAACAGAAAATGAGATAGTAAAGGGAGAAGTTACGAAGAGGAGCGAAGAAGAGAAACCGTTTTTGATTAAGAATTTCAAAATAAAAGCCAAGAGAGAACGAGGGCAATTAATAACCAATTAATGAAGGCATTAAACCCTCTCACGTTCCCAAGAACAAAGCGCTGGTATAAAAGCGCGTGTTTTTAGAGGAAAACGTTCTACATTCAAAAGCTCTACGTAGAAAGGAATCGACAAAAGTGCTCGAGTTCGGCTTCGCTGTAAAGAAGTTCGAAGTCAAGAAACTCGACTTCAAAGCAGAAGACCGAGCTCAAGCAGGGGCACTGTTCATACCCAAGGTCGAGCTATCCGACCTGGGATGATCGACAACAAAGCGATCGACCTCTTCAGGTCAAGCGGATCGACTTCTTCTTAAAGAACTCGGTCAAGTTGACAGGAAAGCCCATAAAAGGGCCCAAGTAGAGGAACACGACCCAAGTCCAAAGGCTGTCCAAGCCTATAAGAGATAAGGGCGGTTCCCTTGAAGATAAGCTGACCTCAACTCAAAGATAAAGATAAGATAAGATAACTAACTTATCTTATCCAGAAAGGTCACTCTACAACTACTATAAATACACTGGAGCACCCAGGTATAACTCATACTCTGATTCAACATAAAACCTGTTTAATACCCATGCTAACTTAAGCATCGGAGTCTCTTGCAGGTACCCCCCACCCTCCGGTGACCAAGGATCAGCAGTGCAGCAAGTCCAACAACTCGGACACAACAGCTCCGGCCGCCACCAGCCAGCCGGACACGTCATCTCCGACCAGTACAGAAGATCTCATCCGAGATCGACCTCTAGTTTCAGGTAACCCACGGAACACCTTGTAATTTTTAATGTCAGCAAACCAAGGTGCTTTGCGTATTGCAAAGAGTTGTTCATCAGGGAAGGCCTCAGATATCTCCGTGGTGGGAGGAGACGTCCTTGCTGCAGGTTCAATCCTGGACAGGTGGTCAGCCACCTGGTTCTCTGACCCCATCTTGTCCCTTATTTCTATGTCAAATTCTTGTAATAGCAATACCCATCTTATCAATCTGGATTTAAAGTCCTGCTTGGACAGAAAATACTTGAGAGCATCATGGTCTGTATAGATGATGACCTTAGATCCTATTAAATAAGATATAAACTTGTCAATGGTGTAAACCACTGCAAGTAGCTCGTTCTCTGTGGTGGTGTAGTTTTTCTGTGCATCATTTAAAACACGACTGGTATAATAAATGACGTGTAATAGCTTATCATGTCTCTGTCCCAAGACGGCACCAACTGCATGATCACTGGCATCACACATTAGTTCGAAGGGAGGTTCCAGTCAGGTGCAGAAATGACAGGTGCAGAGACAAGATTTGCTTTCAGAGTTTCGAAGGCATCCCTGCACTCTTTATTAAAATGAAAAGGAGTGTCAGTGGCTAAGAGATTGTACAGGGGTTTCGCAATTTTGGAAAAATCTTTGATAAATCTCCTATAGAATCTAGCATGTCCTAAGAAGCTTCTGTTTGCCTTGACATTAGCAGGTGGTGGTAATCGCTCAATTGCCTCCACTTTGGCCTGATCGACCGCTATCCCCTTGTTGGAAATTCGGTGTCCAAGAACAATGCCTTCAGTCACCATGAAATAGCATTTCTTCCAATTTAAAACTAGGTTAGTTTCTTGACATCGTTTCAGAACTAAGGTCAGATGGTCAAGGCAGGAATCAAAGGAATCCCCAAAGACAGAGAAATCATCCATGAATACTTCAAGACACTTTTCAACCATGTCTGAAAAGATGGAGAGCATACACCTTTGAAAGGTGGCAGGTGCATTACAAAGGCCAAATGGCATCCTTCTGTAAGCAAACACTCCAAATGGGCATGTGAATGCTGTCTTTTCTTGATCTTGGGAATTTACTGCAATTTGATTATAGCCTGAATATCCATCCATAAAGCAGTAAAAAGCATGTCCAGCTAGTCTCTCTAGCATTTAGTCTATGAATGGTAGAGGGAAATGGTCATTCCTTTTGGTGCTATTGAGTCTTCTATAATCAATGCACATGCGCCACCCTGTCACTGTCCTTGTGGGGATCAGTTCATTCTTTTCATTATGGACCACTGTCATCCCTTCCTTCTTAGGTACAACCTGGACAGGACTAACCCAAGGGCTATCTGAGATGGGATAGATAATCCCGGCCTCCCATAGCTTAGTGACTTCTTTCTGCACCACTTCCTTCATGGCGGGATTTAGCCGCCTCTATGGTTGCACCACAGGTCTGACATCATTCTTGAGCCTTATCTTTTGCATGCAACGAGCTGAGCTTATCCCCTTTAAGTTACGTATGGTCTAGCCTAGAGCTATTTTGTGTGTCTTTAGTACCTGAATCAGTGCTTCTTTCTCTTGTGGCGTCAGGGAAGAACTTATGATCACAGGGTAAGTGTTACCATCTCCCAGAAATACGTATTTCAAGGATGGTGGCAGTGGCTTGAGCTCAAGTTTGGGAGGTCCATCCTCCACTGTAGGAGCTTTTGAGGCCTCCTTCTGCTATTCTGATTCCTCCTTGCCAGAGCTGGCATCCTCAAGGATGTCATTCAGCTCCTCCTCTAGGCTCTCAACTGCATGTATCTCCTCCACCAGAGAATCGATGATATCGATCCTCAAGCACTCCTCTGATACATCAGGGTACTACATTGCCTTGGTGGCGTCCAGTACGAACTCACCCTCATTGATTCTCAGGGTTACTTTCCTCTTTTTTACGTCAATGAGGGTCCTTCCTGTGGCTAGGAAAGATCTCCCTAGAATGATGGACACATTCTTGTGTTCCTCCATATCCAAGACTACAAAGTCTGTAGGGAATGTAAATGGTCCAACCCTTACAATCATATCTTCAATTACTCCTGATGGAATCTTAGCTGAGCCGTCAGCTAATTACAGGCATATGCGGGTGGGCTTGATTTCTCGATTTAGACCAAGTTTCTCTATCAATAAGGCAGGTATTAAGTTGATGCTTGTCCCAAGATCACATAGAGCCCTCCTTGTGCTGGCGTCTCCAAGATTGCATGGTATCATAAAGATTCCAGGGTCCTGTAACTTTTCTGGTAGATTCCCTTAGATGACTGCACTGTACTCTTCAGTAAGGAAGACGGTCTCTGCCTCCCTCCAGTCCTTCTTGTGACTTAATATATCCTTCATGAACTTTGTATAGAAAGGTATTTGTTCAAGGGCTTTTACAAATGGGATTTTGATTTCCAGAGTGCTGAGATAATCTGCAAACTTAGCAAATTTTTTATCTTTCTCTGCTTGACGAAGTTTCTGAGGATATGGCATCCTGGTCTTGTATTCAGGTGTGCTGAATGGTACAGAGTGGTTGTCTATCTTACCAGAAAGAGGAACACTAGCTTGCTTAGAAGGGGTTTTCCTTGGGTTTACACCTGCTTGACTTCCCCCTTCTGGGCGTTCAACGCTCAGGCTAGTCCCTTCCTAGTGTTGAACGCTAGGGCTACCCTCTTCTGGGCGTTTACCGCCCAAGGTGATCCCTTATGCGGGTTGGATGCCCTCTCTGCCCCCCTTCTGGGCGTTGGACGCCCAAGGGCATGCCCTGGGTTGTTGTGTTTTAGCCTTCTGACACTTCCTCCCCTCCTTGCCTTTCTCTGTCGAGAGAGTGGCTGTTTAATGTCCTGCCACTCCTTAATTTGATGGCTTGGCACTCTTTTCTTATTTGTGCAGAAAAATGTTGCTCTGCCTGGTTCAACCGTGCTTCCATATTTCTGATGGAGGCTTTGGTCTCCTACATAAAGCCTTGCTGGCTCTTTACAAGTTCTGCTATTGCAGGTGCCAGGTCAAGAGTACTCTGAAGCTGCGGAGGCTGAGGAGGAGGGTTGTTAACTGAACTTTGCAGGCTCAACACTTGTTGTGTGAGAAAGTTCAGCTGCTGGACTAAAGATTCATTTTGTTCATGAATAGCAGGTTCGGTTGACACTCCGTTGACTTCCCTTTTCATTGGGGTCTTCTCTGATGAGTATAGGTATTGGTTGTTAGCCACCATCTCAATGAGTTCGTTGGCCTCCTCTAGTGTCTTCTTCATGTGTAAAGAGCCACCCGCAGAATTATCCAAGGATACCTTGGCTCTGTCAGAGAGTCCGTCATAGAAGATATCTAGCTTGACCCACTCTATGAACATTTCAATGGGACATTTTTTGAGCATCAACTTGTACCTTTCCCAGTCGTCATAGAGAGACTCGCTCTTTTCCTTCTTAAAAGTCTGAATATCCCATCTGGCGCTTAGTCAGCTTCCACGGCGAAAAGTACTTGTTTAGAAATTTGCTGATTACCTCACTCTAGGTGTTCAAGCTCTTCTTGGGTTGGACATCTAACCAATCTTTTGATTGATCTCTCAAAGTAAATGGGAAGAGCATCATCCTATAGGCTTCAAGATCCACTCCATGAGTCTTTACAGTGTCACAGATCTGCAAGAAATCTGATATAAACTTGTTGGGGTCTTCCTGCGAAAGCCCATGAATCTGACAGTTCTGTTGTACCAGGATGATTAACTGAGGATTGAGTTCAAATTTTTTTTACTTCAATAGGAGGTGCATTAATGCTCCTTCCATAGAAGTCAGGAGTGGGAGCTGTATAAGACTCCAAAGTTCTTCTGGGTTATGCATCCTCATTTGGATCCATAGTGATTTTTGGTATTCCTGCACAAGCAAAAGACAAAGAAAAGTGGGGGTCTCTATGTTAAAGTATAGAGAACTCCCAGTGAGATACCCAAAAATAACAGGAATTAAAATAAGTTTTTTTTTTTAATTTCGAAAATAAATAAAAAAATGGAAAAGAAATAATTAGAAATTTCAAAAATTAAAAAGAAAAAGTCAACTAAAGATTTTGAAATTCAAATTTGAAAAAAAAAGAAAGACCAATGAAACACCAAACTTAGAATTAAAACAAGATAAAGCAAACAATTAATTAAAAATATTTGAAAATAAGATAAAAGATTTTATTTTGAAAATTTTTAAAATTTTGAAAAGAAAGAGTCAATCAGAGATTTGAAAAATTGAATTTGAAAAGAACAAGTCAAACAAGATAAGATAAGATTTTAAAATTTAAGACCAAAGATTTGATTTTGAAAATTTCAAATTTAAAAAGAGAAAGTCTAAGAAAGATTTTGAAATTCAAAAGAAAGAAAAGATAACAAAATACTAAACTTTTAAAATTTGATTTAGAAAAGATTTGAACTCTAAAATTTGAATTTTGAAATTTAAAATTTTTATTTTAAAGTTTAGAATTTAGAATTTTGGATTTAAAATTTTGAATTTGAAAATTGAATTTGAAGTAAGATAAGATAAAATTTTAAAATTTTGAATTTAAAATAAGATAAGATAAATTTGAAATTTAAAGAAAAAGATAAGATAAAGATTTGAAAAGATAAACAAGAAAATTTGAAATTTAAAAAGATAACAAAAAAAGATAACTAATAGGACACCAAACTTAAAAATTTTTGAAATCAAAGCACTAATTTTCGAAAATTTGCAAAGACAAACACAAAAAGACACCAAACATAAAGATTTTGAAATCAAAAACTATAATTTTCGAAATTTTGGAAAGAAAAAACATAAAAAGGCACCAAACTTAAAAATTTTAAGATCAAACAAAGAAAAACAACAAGAACAATTCGAACACAATGAAGAACAATCAAGAACAATTTTCAAAAGGCTCAAGAAAAGGAAAACCAAAAAGACACCAAACTTAAAAATTGACACAAGACTTAAACAAAAGAAAAAGTTTTTGAAAATTTTTTGAAAAAGAAACCAAGAAAGTTTGGGACTTTTAACAAGAAACAAGAACAAAAGACTCAAACAAAAAGAAAAACAGTAAAAAGTACCTGATCTAAAGAACAAGACAGCCGATCGTTTGTCAATCTCAAACAATCCCCAGCAACGACGCCAAAAACTTGGTGTGCGAAATTTAGAACTCCGCACAGCTTGACCGGCAAGTGCACCGAGTCGTCCAAGTAATACCTCAGGTGAGTGAGGGTCAATCCCATGAGAATTGTTAGATTGAGCAAGCAGTGGTTATTCTGCAGATCTTAGTCAGACAAATAGAAAAGGTAGTTGTTGTTGAGTGCGCATAAAACAAGATAATAAAGAAAATAAAGAAGAGCAATCAAGACAATTCTTAAAGAGATAATATAAAGAAACAGTTAAGGCTTCGAAGATACATATCCTTCCGGATTAATGCTTCTTACGGACTACTTCAACAACGATTAATTCATTCAATGACAAGGCTGTAAGTGATCAACGCCACGCCAATGGTCATTAATCTCCTCAGATCCACATCAAACGCCATGCCAATGGTCATCTAATCTGAACGAGGGTGAAGCTCACGCATTCAATCTCTGATGATCTTACTCAAAACGCCACAGACAAGGTCAGATCTTCCATATCAGAGAATGAAGCTCTATGGTTCTAGCCTTAGCGCCACAAAAACCTTAGTTACCCATGACTGATGAGATTTTATGTCACTTATCCCAATTAGCCCAGATACATGTTGGAATATGTGATGCATTCTCAAGCTATAGCTCAATACTCTCCTGCCAAGGATTCGCAAGAACTCATGTAGAATAAGGGTTCATATGCCAGTTCCACCCCAGATTCATAAGGATGAAGAACGACAATGCATCATAGAATGGAATCACAACGTTTACTGAAGTAGAAAAGTAATAATATTAATCCATTGAGATGAGCAAAGCTCCTATCCTTAATCTAGGAGGTTTAGTTGCTCATGATTTAGAGAAAAAAATATGAAACGTGTAAAGGGTCCAAACTAATTTAATGACTAAGGATTACAAAAATAAGATGAACTGGACTCCTGGTGCGAAAATCCACTTCTTGGACCTACTTGGTGAGTATTTGGTATGTGTTTGGGTTGAATTCACGTGCTTAAACTCCTCTTGGGGCGTTGAACACCGGATTTGGTCCATTTCGGGCGTTCAACGCCGAGCTTGCTCCTTTTGGGGCGTTGAATACCGGGCAGGGGGTGATTTGGGCGTTCAATGCCCATTTTGGGCCATTATTTCCAAAGTAAAGCATAGACTATTATATATTGCTGGAAAGCCCTGGAAGTTAGCTTTCCAACGCTGTTGAGAGCGCATCACTTGGACCTCTTTAGCTCTAGAAATGCCCGTTTGAATGTACGAAGGTTAGAATCTGACAGCATCTGCTATGCTTTTCTTGCCTTTAACTTGGACTTTGCCAAAACTCTTTAATTTCAGCCAAAATTTACCTGAAATCATCAGAAAACAAAACAACTCAAAGTGGAATCCAAAAATGTGAATTTTGCACCAAAACCTACTAAAACATAATAAAACTGAACAAAATATAACTAAATCGCCATGAAAATAATGTCAAAATGCGTATAAAATATCTGCTCATCAGTCACTGGAAAGATTATCTAGACGAAAAATAAAGAACCAAAACACTTAACTTAATTAAAATCTAGCCGAACTTAAACTGAACCTATATTTCCTTAACCAAACCACTCTCTCTAGATTAACCACTTAATCACAATTAACCACACTCTCTTCTCTTTATGCTGGCTAAACCTCCTCCACATATTAGCCAAGGGTGATGAATCATAGGAAATAATTAATGATGACACACATGCATTTAGACAAGTGTGCATTCCCTTGATTATTGTCACCGAACCATACCTCTTTTTGATCACCCAATCCTTTATTATCAGGTCATTTTTCATATAAGTCATGTTAGTATTAAGTGTGAACAAAAAAAAAAGAAGAGATAATAAGAGAGTTAGAGAAAGAGAGGAGTTCGAGAGTTAGAGTGTACCAAGGAAGAGAAGGGAGTTCTTCCAATCTTCACCACTTTCACATGATTCCTCAAGCCTTTAGCTACACATCTTCATGGAGATGATCAAGCTAAGCAAGGAGAGCAAGGGAAAGTGAAGAAGGGGCTGGCCAAAGTTTGATATAAAATTGACCAAAGGAGTAAGAAAAAGCTAGAACCAATTTCTTGAACAAGCTAAGGGTGAACTCCATTCAGGTAGGGGTTAGGTTAGTATAATTGTATATTTGTGTTTATGTGAATGATGCTTGTTGATGATGAAATGATTAATTTCTGCTATCTATGATGTTGGTTTGTGTTTGATAATGATGAAGATGATTAAGAGATGATAAGAAGCTTAGAAAACCAAAATGATTAGTTAGAATCTAAGCCAAATTCTATCGATATGGTTACTGAAAATTAGGCAGCGACTTGCGCAAATTTCTGGGAAAAATCTAACCATTCAAAAATCGTGTAATAATTCTCTGGTAATCCTTGATGAGGTTAAATCATTTTATCAAAATTTCAGAATTTTCGGATGAGTAGGTTGGAAGATAAAAATATTTGAAAATAAATGGTTTCTGCTGAAAAATCTGATTTTGAATTAATTTAGTAGCAACTTCCAACCTACACAACTTTTGATTCTGATGAGTTTTTAGGTTGAAACCAAAAAGAGTTGAAATATTGGCATGTAAAGAACATTGTGTTTAAATTTTGGGGTAATCCCATTTTTGTAGAATTAAATACGCAATTTACAAAATGGAAGGTTCATTGTTTTATTGACATGCAATTCTGAAACTCGTTGATAATTCTAGTAATTTGTTTGAGTTACTGGTATTGATCCTAAATTCCAAATTGAGTGAAACTAGTTTTGATAGGACCCTCATGATGTATATTTTGTTCCCTCAAAAGTTCAAAATTTTAGAACCTATGGATTAAAAGTTATAGGCTTTAACATTTTACTGCTCACTAATGGCTAAACAGGATTTCAAAACTTAGAGCAATGATTTCCTGAATGGATATCTCCTGATGTAGAAAAGCTTTTGTGATGAAAATAAAACCAAATAAAATCCTATGGTGTCTATTTCATTTAGTTTAAATTTCAAAGCCATAGCTATTCTAAAAAATTAGTTGTGCACTTTGGAAGTTAACCAGGTCCCTGGTTAATCAAATAGAAACCTCTCAAAATAGAATGGGTATAACTTTTGTTCTGGAAATGATAATGCTTTGAAACTTAAAATGAAACTTGAGTTCAATACAAACGCGTGGACATAAAGTTTGCGTGAATCTAAGTTCGTTTTCTATATTAATTATTAAATAGAAGACTGGTCATCAAGAAAGTAATAGGCTAGACAAGTCAGGAAAATGAGTAAGAATGTAAGTTGTCCATAGGAAGACTTAAAGTTAAAAGGTGATGCGGAGGTATACTTAGTTATATGGTGATGCGGAGGTATGTGTATTTATAAGGTGATGCGGAGACATGATGAAAAGAAAGAAAATGAGAAACCATGAATGGATAATGAATCATGAGAACTATTTGTTTGAATGGGCCTTTGTGCCAAAGTGCTAATGCGGAAGTGCTCGCCTAACTGATAGCCTGAGATTGCTAATGCGGGAATGTCCACCTAACTGATAGCACATTATATGTTGAATGGGCCTTGTGCCAAATTGCTAATGCGAAAGTGCCTGCCTAACTGATAGCCTGAGATTGCTAATGCAGGAATGTTCGCCTAACTGATAGCTTGTTTCTACCGTGATGCCAAGATATCCTAACTGACATACCCATGATGATCATTGTTCCTGATTGACACGGTAAAGAAACCATATTCGGGGTTCGCCTCGAGTAACGTCAAGTTGCGGGTAGACAACCGACGCATGAGCTCATGGCCTGCATTAGATACAGGCATGCATCATAAATTGTTTGCGCATTTGATTGTGATTGTTTACTGTTCATTCTTTCTTCTATGTGCTATCTGCTTCTTGTTAATTTTCAATTCTCTATTTCTTGTTTGTATTTTTAAAATTATATGATTTATTTCTCCAAAGCTTAGAATAAGATAATAAAGTTAGGAATAATAGTCATAGAGAATAGCGTGAGAACGGCATTGATCCCAAAGAAAGATGCCAAGAAAGAGTTATGTCAGAACCCACGATACGGAAGTAGTCGAGAGACTTAGTAAGCGACTTATTACGATAGAGCTAAAACTCTAAGTTTCACGAGAGAGATGCGCTTTCACGATGTTACCTTACTGGGAACCATATAGGTTCTCACCCCTTCCTTTTCCCTTTCCCCCACAGATGGAAGATCCAGACTTGATCGCCGCCACTGGAGTCATATTCAGAGAGGTACCAGAGGAGCACGTGTTGTCGGACCCTATAGGAGATGCTCGAAACTAGTCTTGAGCTGATGGTTGCAGACTTGTGCATCGACGTTTGAAAGAATGTACGATAGATGGTATTCATTCCATAGACTTTGCTTTTCCTCACTTTTGTAGTATTTTTGAGGGATAGGACTTGATATTTTCTTTTCTTTAGTCCGAGTACCAGTTTAGGAATTTTTCTATATGAACCAAGTATCTGAAAAGTTGTCAGTTATATATATATATATATATATATATATATATATGTCAAATTTGTACGAACTAACCTGAGATGTATATATACATGAGAGTTTTCTGTAATCTCGTTACTAATTTAATTTTGCTGTTAGTTTGGTGTTTATTTTATATTGTATATCTCTGAAGATTGCTAATAGGTTTGTTAAGAAAGACATATGATAAAAATAAGCTAACATATACGCTTCCGTTAGTACGAAAGGCTCATATGTAGTAAGTATTACCGAGTCTAGAGTATTATAGGGCTACTAAGAAGTAATACCTGACGACTGACAGTGATCTGGACCTGCTGAAAATCGGGTCATTAAATCATGCATCTCAAAACAATTCGAACTGAACGAGTTGTATAAAACTAGGTCAAAAAATATTCTTTGGTTAAGCAAGATGTGCTAAAACCAGTCATATAGAGCATACAAGCTTTAAATAACTCGGAAAGAACGAGTTGTACAAATCAGATCTAGAAAAAAGACTTGGCCAAAAACAAGTCATATAAAGAGAGCAAGTCGCACAGAACATAAAAATGACTTGTAATATCGGATTACAAAACGACAAAGTAACAACTACACTACAGCAAAATGATAGTGCAAGGAAAAGATGCGCAAACAGTTATTGAGTGAGAAATGTTACAGAAATGTCACATCATTCAAATCATGTTGAGTTGACCGACCTCCTTAGCTTCATACCACAAACTACTTCTTTACAACTCAACATTTCGACTTGATCCATTTGATTGCTCGAGTCCGACTTCATAAAGCTCGACCTTGAATAGGCGCACTGTTCATACCCTAGCCCACAATTTAGCCAGGCCCAAAATGATTAAAAGCCCAGTCTACATAGCAAGAGTCTAGACCACACTCTAGGACCTACCCGACCTTATAGAGATCGAACACAGCGATAAGTCTAGTCCTACTTATCTAGATAAGTAACTGACTCCTAAGATATCTCTTATTCATCTAGAAAGGGGATCTTAACAACTTTTCTAACAAAAGGGAACGGTTATCCACTCTCAAAGGTAGAACTACTCTGATAGGTGGTTATCTATTCTACTATAAATACACTAACACCATCAGGTATATTTAAAGCCCAATCTATTAAAAACCTGCTAAAACCTGCTTAAACCCTTGCTAACTTAAATATTAGAGTCCCTTGCAGATACCACCCCTACCTTCTCACGAGGAACTCGAACAGCGGCATCTCTATATCATAAGAAGTTAGATGTTGCATCAAAAGAAGTCTGGACCTCACGTTTAAACCCAAAAACAACCCAGTTTTAACTTATCCTCAAAACAATTATCAATATCCAAATTTTAAATCTGAGAAAGAAAAATTAAAGAAAATAAAACTTAAGAAGGCTTTCCAAAGTCACTTTTTTTTCTTTTTATTCATGAAAGTCACAGTTTTTTTTTTTTTTGGTCATTGTCTAGTGCCTAAAAAGACCCAGACCAAACCCCCCCCCCTAACCCAACCCGACCCGGAATTGGAGACTCTTCTTCAAAATTGCACGCTGCAACTGGGTTCCATTTTCATGGCTAATACACTAAAAATTCCATTTTTAGTAACTTCCAGTAGCATTAATTGGGCTCCGTTATTGAGAGTGGCCCTAATGTTTATTTCGGATTTTATTTGTTGCCTCTGGACTCTGGAGTTGGGGTTACGGAACTTTTTGTTTTTAGAAGCAAAATATAGGAAAGGATTAGTTGAAAAATTCGAACGAAAATAGAAAAAGAATTGGTTAAAAAATTAATACATGAAACCAGCAACATGGAAATACCACATCAAACTCATTTCACAAATACTCCTATATTAAAAAAATTCAAATTTCAATAATGATTAAAATACCCATGTAATTAATTTTTAAAAGAATAAAATAATATTTGAAGATTAATTATAAAAAGACTAAAATAATTTTTAATTTATTTTTGAAATACTAAGATACCCGTTAAGCATCAAGTCATTAACTAAAATTATTGATCGATTGTGTTAGTAATTAGAAATTCAAATTTAATATTAAAAAGACTAACCCTTTTAGTTAA
Organism: Arachis ipaensis; assembly: GCF_059453495.1. Classification (NCBI taxonomy): domain Eukaryota; kingdom Viridiplantae; phylum Streptophyta; class Magnoliopsida; order Fabales; family Fabaceae; genus Arachis; species Arachis ipaensis. The sequence goes on along the minus strand of NC_142439.1, from coordinate 10,619,144 downwards.
TTTTAAAGGATTAAAATATTTTTTTAGAATTAATCTTACATTGATTAAAATAACCTTTTGAAATTAAAGTTATTTGATTGTATTAGAAATTATAAAATTCAACTTTAAAAAAAATTAAAATACCGATAAAAGTTCGTTAACCAAAACGTATTTAGCATTAATTTAAAAAATTAAAAATAACATCATAGGATTAATTAGGATTATTTGATTGTATTAATTAAAATTTGAATTTCATTTTGAAAACATTAAAGTACCCTAGTGATTAATTTTTAAAATACTAAAATAAAGTTTTAAGATTAATTATAATCAATAGAATCTGATACAAATTTAGGATTAAGGACATTTAAATGTATTAATAAAAATTAGATACTTTAATTTTTTTTCTCATATGAAAAAATACCTTTTTCAGTTTATTTTTCTTAACATTTGAAATAAATGAATGATAAAGTTTACTCCTATAATTATCTTTTATCTTAAAGTTGAATTACTAACATCTCTTTCTCTCTTTTATCTTAAAATTTTTTAAAATGAAAACCTAAACAATGTTTGTTAGATAATTACACTCTATGTACTCTTTATATATATATTCTTACTATAAAATTAATTACAATTAAATCTATATTATTACTATAATCTAGATAACATACACCTAAGAATCTAGGATAGATGTGCAAAACACTGCCAATTTTTCCGCAATCCATCAAGTTGTTCTAGTGATGGAGGAATAATAATCTCCTGGATTTGGTCCCATTCGACAACAATTACTATTCAAATTTTCCAAAAAATAATGACACCATCCATACTGATGCACCCCGGTAAAGACGGGAACATATAAGTTCTAGTTGGAAAATAAGGACAAATTAAAAAGCATTGTAATTTTATTAATACTTAACAAAAACTTATATATAATTATCACTATAAAAAATAAAATGCAGTGTATTTCATTTTTTTTTTTTTTGTGACTTAAAAAATGCAGTGTGTTACCTTATAATTACCGTTCACTAGAACGAATAGTATGATATTAATATATTTTATATAGGTGTTGTTTAATTGTAATACACATTAATTTTTTAAAATGAAAACCTAAAAAATATTTATTTGGTGGTTATTCTTTACATACTCTTATTACAAAATTAATTACAATTAAGCCATATTATTACTAATGAAAAATGATAAGTAATAATTAATAATGCTAATGTTGATTTATCTTACCCAAAATTGTGAACAATTGTTTAAGTAAAATTGTGATGCTTTCTTTTCGATTAAAACTTTTTAGTATAAAAGAAATTTAAGATATACAAACAATAAAAAAAATTAAGAAATAATGGACAAATAATTATTTCACAAAAAAAAAATAATAATAAAAAAATCCAAAATCATAAAATATTATAAAGGTCTTGGAGTTGTAGAAGAAAAAAAAATGATTCAGTCTTTTTTTGGGTATATAATGAGTTCATATTGGACTCCAATGAAAAATAAAGATCCATTGTTGAGCTTCGTCCACACTATCATAATCTTCCTTCTTTATTTCTATTCTACAATTTTTTCTTTTTCTCTTGTGATCTAAATTTTTTATGGTTAAGATTTAATTACTGTATACACATGTTATAAAGAAAAGATCTATACTTTCATCAATTTTGACGGCTAACGGGATTTGTGTTCTTTAGTACTAAACCTTCACATAAATATTATCTTTCAATTGCTTGGCTTCATAAACTAGAGATACACATAGTTCTCTTCTATCTGTTATTTTAACTTTTGCTATAGATTTGACAAATTCTAACATGTGTATCAGAACGGACTATGCTGAAATTAGAATTCAATTTGAGAAATTTTCGATTCAATATTTCTTTGAATTTAAAATTAGAATAATTTTAAAATAGAAATATGTGATTTACAAATTATTTTTCACTTTTGACTTTGTAGAGTACTGCAACAAGTCAAATGCTATCAAATATTTGTTTAAGTACGTGAATAAAGGTCCAGACAGGGTAGCAGTTGGAGTTTCAAAGGAAGCTTCTAGTGGAGAGAATGTTCAGATTATTGATGAGAATAAACAATTTTATGATTGTAGGTATTTGTTTGCATGTGAGACTGTGTGGAGAACTTTGACTTATGATATTCATCGGAGGTAGCCTTTAGTGATGAGATTAACCTTTCATTTGCCTGGAGAGCAAAATATCATCTTTAAAGATGACGATCTTGAGAAAATCGTGGAAGAAGAGGAAGAAAAATGTACGATGTTCTTAGAATGGATGGAGGCTAACACAGAACTTGAAGCATGTCAAACTTTGACGTATGCTGAGTTTCCAAACAATTTATTCATGATAGAGAAGCAAGGGAATGACATCCATGCAGAAGAGGGTATTCTATCGGGCGGTTAAATTATATTCCACCGGATACAAGTGATATCTACTATATGAGAACTTTGTTAACTGTTCAGAGAGGTTGCACAACATATGAGTCTATTAGGATAGTTAATGGAATTACATATTCTAACTTCCAAGATGCTTGCTATTCCATGGGACTATTGTGTGATGATAGAAAATTCATTGCAGCTATTAATGAGGTAGCTAAACTTGCATCTGGTCATCAATTGAGAAAACTATTTGTGATGCTACTGATATCTAATAGCGTTAGCAAACCAGATCGTGTTAAGAATGCAACTTGGACATTATTAGTTGACAAAATACTATACGAGAGGAGAAAAACATTTAAAAATCAAGGTATTTCACTATGTCTTTTTTTATATCAAAATTATATTCTCTAATTACTTTATTTTTATTAATAATATTAATGCTTTTTATTTTAGAATTACTTATTAAATATTTCATAAAACCATCATGTGCTTTTGCTAGGACTAAGCATGACTAATGACGAATTAAAAAACATCTGCCTTATTAAGATTGAGAAGATACTCAACAGCAATATGAGATCTTTAACAGACTATCAATCAATGCCATATCATGAGGTGTCTGATATTTGCCTTTTTCAGAATAAGCTAATATTAGCATATGAAACAAATGAGTTGACTCATACAAACTTATATACAGAACAAAAGATGACTCATAAGCAAAGATTAGTATTCAATGAGATACTCAATGCTGTTATTACAGACTCTGGTGGTTTTTACTTCGTTTATGGGCATCGTGGGTGTAGTAAGGCATTTATTTGTAATGGACTTTCTTCTACTATTCGGTCTAGAAGAAAGATTGTTTTAAATATCGCATCCAGTAGAATTGTGTATTTACTCCTTCTTGGTGACAGAACGGATAATTCTAGGTTTTCAATACCCATTACAATTACTAATGAATCTACCTGCAATATCAAACATGGTAATTTGAAGGCTGAGCTACTCATCCAAAGTAGCTTAATAATTTGGGATGAAGCTCCAATGCTCAATAAAATGTGCTTTGAAAGACTTGATCGGACAATCAGGGATCTTATGTCAATTACCCATCAACATAAGACACATCAACCATTTGGTGGTAAGGTTGTGATTCTAGGAGGTGATTTCAGGCAGATACTTTTGATGATTCTAAAAGGGAGTAGATACGATATATTATCATCAGCTATTAACTCATCCCATCTGTGATCGTTCTGTAAGGTTCTGAAGCTACATACGAACATGAGACTTCTAATGTCTTCTTCAGATCAACATGATGGTAAAATAAATAGATTTGCTAATTGGATACTAGATGTTGGAAATGAAAATATTGGTTTTACTGTTGGTGATGAGTCAGAAGTTAATATTCCAGATGATCTGCTAATTACAACTGTTGATGACCCTCTCTCTCATTTGATAGATTTTGCATATCCAGATTTATTGTAAAACATGTCAGATTACAGATATTTTCAGAGTAAGGTAATTCTTGCACCAACGCTTGAGAGTGTCGAGAAGGTAAACGATTTCGTCTTGACAATCTTCCCAGGGATGGAAAAGGAATATCTAAGTTCTTACACAACATGCAAGCTAATGAGAATGAAGATGTACAACAAGAGTGGTTCATACCAGAGTTCCTAAATAAAATCAGAAGTTTAGGACTACCTAATCACAAGTTGACTTTAAAACCAGGAGCCATTGTAATGCTACTGCAAAACATAGACCAGACTTCAGGTTTATGCAATGGGACAAGGTTAATAGTTAACGAACTTGACAACAACGTAATTGGAGTGACGGTAGTGACCGACTGACCGGTAGAAATATTAGTGACAAAATGTACATTCTAAGAATGAACTTGGTCTCTTCAGATTCAGGATTTCCATTTAACTTCCAATAGAGACAATTTTCATTAACAGTGTGCTTTATAATGACCATCAGAGTCAGGATCAATCATTATGTCATGTAGGTCTTTGCTTGCCAAAATCAGTGTTCACCCATGGACAACTTTATGTTGCTTTGTCGAGAGTTAAGAGTCGTAGTTGCTTCAAGGTTCTAATTTTGGATGAAGACGGCAATCCAAAGTTATTAACAACAAATGTCATGTTCAAAGAAGTTTTTAATAATATTTAGGTAAGAAAAATAGTATTTTCATTTTAATAACATGTTATGATTACACTTTTGTGCAAATGTTTATTTTAGATACAACTAATTATCTATAACTCTACTTTCAGACTTGAAATGAAATGTGTAACAAGGAGCACAACATTATATGCCAATTATTTTTCTAATGATATTAGTCAAACACTATGTTGTCGATAAATTTTTATTAGCCTTTTGATATAAAGTTTAGTGTAAAATTGACATACAAATAGTTATATATATTATTATTGTAACACCCTACCACACTCAGCTTTATGCTTAAGCCGTAAAACAGAGGTGATGGGGTGTTACGACCTCTAAAATAAAATGAGTACATATAATAACAGAAAGAATATAATAAACTAGGAGCCTTGAAGAACAGGAGAAATAAAAATCGCGTAATAAAAGCATAATGTCCAAAAAATGAGTTAACTTGCGTACAAAGAAAACTGTAGCCATGAAACATAAGATAACAAAAGTAGGAATAGAGGGCCAAAGATACAAAATAACAAGCTCCTAACTTAGCCCGCAAAGTCAAAGCTGGCCACACACACACATATATATATCCAAAACCCAAATTTACATAAACAAAATCCTGTCTCTCCATAAGCCTCTAAGAGGATCAAAAAGAACAAGTCATGCGGAGAGTATACTAGGTACATACATATATATATGACTATACAATCCAAAAAGTAACCCGATAACTACTTCGCTTTAGGAGCTCAGATTTCTAAGGAGGTGCCTCTCGACCTGCATCTGAAAAAATAACAACATAGTATAGGGTGAGAACCAAAGGTTCTCAGCATGGTAAAGGTGCCATACATATAAGATATAAGGTCTTGGGAATGCCAGAGGCAATCCTAGAATGCTGACACTCAGATTATACAGCTTAAAGTATTAAACAAAAGTCATAAAAGGTGGTTTTCTAAGATTATCTAAGCCTAACTTAACTTAATCTTAAATATAGTCTTACCGTCTTTCCACCATACCTCCATCTCTGACAAAATATCACAGACAAATAAGCAAATAAAGGCAAACACAAGAAGGTTACAAGTGCTGCAGATAGCAAGTATACATTTAACATAGTAAATACACTTAGGCACACCCAGTTAATGCACAAACAAGTAATTCAAGTAATATGCACATGATGCATGCCTGTCCTATGGCTGTTGAGTCTCATCTGTCGGTTAGCAAGCCAACCCGACAAGTCCGGTTTGCTAAACCTTTGGACTGTCCCCCGACGCACATCCCCGTGAGTCTATGCATAGCTTTTTTTCATATATATATATCAAATCGCTCAATGGGGGTACCATTCCCAGGAATTTATAAGTGCTCGGTCACTCTTACGTCATAGGGTCAACAGAGTATCGAGTTTTCGACCTGGTACATGTAGTGGCAAGCCACAGTACTTTACCCAGAAAATCTCGTATCTCAGATCATTTGATTATTCAAGCCAAGTATCATACATGATCATCCGTAACATTTCATAATCAATTTATCACTTTTTAGCTTTACTTCACCTCCAAGTTATCCCCATTTCCTAACTTCATCTAATTATCAGGTTTAATACTATTATTTATAGCTAAAGGAATGAAAATAGAGGTTTAGAAGTTTGAAATAGGATTTAAAACTCAGAAAAAATATAGTTGCTGGAATAAAGGCTACGCGTATGCGTGGGAGTGTAAAAATGCGGCTCGCGCGCGCGTCCCTTTGTCATGCATACGCGTAACTGAATATTTCATGTCACGTGTACGCGTGGACATGCATGCTAGTCCATTACGCGTACGCATAAGGCTACTCGCGTACGCACAGTTAAAAATTTCATGCCACGCGTACGCGTGGGCGTACATTTTCCAAAAAAAACCTGATTCAGTTGAAAACTGCAGAATTACCTATTTCAAACCAAAATTTTTGTAGAGCATAACTTAATCATTTTAAATTGTTTTTCATCCGTTTTTCGAACGGCGTAAACTTTATAAATCAAATTTTCATCTAAAATAAGTTGGAAACAAATTGAGGGTCCGAAAGCCAAGTTATAGCTCGCCGAAGTTCGGCCCAATACCAAGTTTTGCAAAACTCCCCCAAACCTCATTTTCATTCAAAAGATCCATTCTATTCACTACCAAACCTGCCAATTCAACAAAACATACCCTTTCTCATCACGATAACAATCACCACAATAATCATGCTCCAAATCATCAACAAATTCATCAAATCACCACTAACCATCAAGCATCATCAACCATAAATTTACATCCTCAAATCTTTAATCAACAAACTTATCAATTCACCAATTAGTTAACAAACACCAAACCAAAACCAACTAGTTAACAAGATACTAAGCAATAATTATATACACATACATTCCAACCTATAATATGGTCATCTAGCCTAAGTTTTCACAGAACATTATATATTAAATGCAAGAAACCTAAACCATACCTTGGCCGATTTCTTCGTAGTGATCAAGGAAACTTATTAAAACCAACACAGCCCCAAAAACCTCAACAAAATACTAGTGTTCAGCTTCTTCCAAGTTCCAATATCCACAATTTTAAGCTCTAATTATTTATTCATAACCTAATACGCATTCATAACACATATATCCCCAATTTAATACTCAAAGCATAAATTAAGTAAATTAAATAGGATTTATGGTATCCTCACCTTACCCAAGCTTCGTATAAGCAAGAGTGAACGTTTTTCTCAAGCTAATTAGATCCTAAAATATCAAAGAGCAAAGAAATTCAATACCTCCACTTAATTTTTTCAAAAATTGGGGAAGAAGAGGCTGAGAGTGAATAAGCGGGTTACCTATGAAATTGTTCTGGTAGAAATATAGAGCTCAGTGCGGTGGTCGTGTGGCCACAAATGGTGCAGCGATCGGAGTTCAGACGGAGGAATTACGGTGATTTGAATTTTGCCATAAGGGTTTGGAAACGTTTTCTTTTCTTCCCTCCCCTGATAGCTTTCAGCGTCACTTCTGCTGAATTGGGGAAAAGAAGTGGCTTCGGTTTACTTTAGTGCTGGGCCGGTTGGGCCCACGGGATCGATTTGGGATTGGTTCAACTGGTCCGACCCGTTCGGTTCAATCTTGGACCGAATTTCTTAAAATTAGTGTCAAAATCCTCGTTTTGACGAGCTCAATCCTAATTTAATATAATATTTACATTTTTAATTTTTTTATTAAAAATTAATTTATTGACTAATTATTTACTAATATAACGGGGTTTACATCCTACCCACCTAACAAAGAATTTTGCCCTCAAAATTCATATTTAGTTACCTGAAAAGAGATGTGGGTAGTCCTTCTTCATATCTGATTCAAGTTCCCAAGTATGTTCCTCAATACCAGCTCGACTCCAAGCTTCTTTTACCAGTGCTACTTCCTTATATAAGAAGAAGGACGGCAGTATGCGCTTGTGTGTCGATTATCGGCAACTGAATAAAATTACGGTAAAGAATAAATATCCATTACCTAGAACTGATGACCTAATGGATCAGTTACAGGGTGCCGGTGTGTTCTCTAAGATTGATTTATGATTTGGATATCATCAAATAAGGGTTAGAGGTGAAGATATTTCGAAAACTGCTTGTAGGACACGATATGGTCATTATGAATATACGGTGATGTCTTTCGCGTTAACCAATGCTCCGGCAGTATTCATGGATTATATGACGGGATTTTCCGGCCGGACCTAGACAAATTTGTTATTGTCTTCATTGATGATATTCTTGTTTACTCTAAGACTGAGTATGGTAGGGTGTTACAATTATTTTTTTTAGATCTCTTTTCTTATGGTTCAAAAATATTATAGACTCCAAATGGTTCCAATTGTATTTTATTTTGAATAAAGATAAAACAACATATTAAGTACGTTTATTATATAATAACGATGATAGTATTATACTAAACTCAAAAAATTTATGATTATAATTAAAATGTGTAAGCCCGTGTATCGCACGAGTTTAACACTAGTTATGTACAAAATAATAATTTTCTTGGCAAAATATAAACACACTTTAATTTTTAAAAAATATACAAAAAAAATTAGTGACATATATTAATATAATTTTATTTAATAATTAAACACAATATTTTTTAAAAATATAGATGAATACAAATTTATCATCTTAGAAGATATTTCAGCTGCAAGTGCAAGGATGTCAGTAAGGGAAACAACACTAGGACAAATTTTTTCCATTTCTTGGTATGGAATTGAGATTTGAAGGTGCACGCTACTTATGTTGAGATTTGGAGGTGCACCTACTTATGGCAACAGGATCGATGCTTCACATCCCTATATATATATATATACGTACTTGTACGAAATAATAGTGAAAGTGGAGTCTGATGAGATTAGCAAAAAGCGGTAATTAAAGTTATATATTAAATAGTATTATAAAAATTAAAATATGTAATTATTTAAATTTGGTATGTATTTTATCTTATTAATTAGGTACTCTAAATTACTCGTGTGTATATAAATTATTAGAATATATTTATTAGATAAAAGGTGTCTAAAGTTTTTGTATATATATTGTTAGAATATATTTATTAGACACATTTAATGTAATATATTACCTTTGTTATTTTTTTTTAGATCAGTAATAAATAACTCGACCTTTTTAGGGAGTACAGAGTACTAATGTCAAGTGATTAAATTTAATCCCCTTCGCCATTGCCATCAAGGACCAAATCAACCACAAGAAACAGATCAGCCAATAAACATAAACTAATAGTCAAGTAAACAAACATACATAATCAAAACATTCCTCAAATGCAATAAGTTGAAATGAATTTTTTGTTGTGTACTTCCACCACCTGTGCTGCATAAGAAGTCAATGTACTCACTTTCCCCACTTTATCCATCTATGCTCCTCAATTATTGCCTTTGATTCCCATTCTTTTTTTGCCTTGTATTCACTTTCTCCTTTAAACTCCACAGTTGTATTCTGGAATATATGTTTTATGTTGCTTGTCTTGTTTCTTAGAAACCTCAACTCCCAATTTGTATCCATATTTCCATGTAACCACTTTACAATGTTTTTATTATCAACCATCTTTTTTACATCTTCTTCTTTTACTCCTACTTCTTCGAGAACAAATTGTAAGGACATTTGTAGTCCAACCAGTAATGCATCTCCCATTGACTCATGACTCACAAATTCGCCCATATAACAGTGTATTTCTTCATTTGGTTCCTGCAAATATCCACCCACACAAAATATATTTCTATCTGATTTATACCCAATACAGTTCCACCATATCCATTTCCTGTCTTCTTCAAATTGCACTTCTCTCCTATGTACACAACTTCTCACTTTTTTCACCTCATACCATTGGTTAACTAATGTTTTTACTTTTTCCCACTCACTTTTCCATAAAACAACTTTATTCTCAAAGATTTTACTATTCCTGCAATTCCAAACAGTCCACAAAATAGCAAAGAATAACATAATCTATTTTTTTTTTGACATATTGCACACATCACAATTGATCCATCCCTCAAACCAAGTTCTAACATCATTTACTTCTACCCAACACACACAACCCGCATTCAAGGCCATAGACCACAATTTTGAGCAAAAAGAGCAATGAAGAAAAAGGTGGTTTACCGACTCCTGTGCCTTCTCACACAAAACACAAGTCCCTTCACCTTGGCTTATGATTCCCTTCCTTATTAATTTGTCCTTTGTATTCAGCCCATCTGTTATCACAAACCACACGAGCATCTCAACTCTAGGTGGTACCAATCCTCTCCATAGATCATCAAAGACATGCTTCATAGTTGGCTTTCCATATATTTTTCCTTCGGCTACATTGATGAATGATTTCACATTGTATCTTCCATCCGAACTAAATCTCCATGAGGCATTATCTATGTTACCTGCACATAAGAACACACTATCTAAAATGTTATTTAATTCTTCTATTTGTACTCTCTCCCTCTCAAAAAAATTTCTTCGCCATTGGAGACTCCATACCCATGATGAACCGATCCACACCCCACACTCATATATAGTGCTATTCTTCTGATTTGAAACCGCAAAAATTCTTGGAAATTTATCTTGAAGTGATACATTTCCAACCCATATATCTTTCCATAACCTTGTTGCTTTACCATTTCCAACACATTTTCTCCATCCCTCCTTGCAAATTTCTCTGTACAGCTCATTCTTCTTTGTAAGGTTCACAATCTCCTTCCATGGACCATTGGATCCTTTATCATTGTGTTCTTCAACCGGCATGTTCTTGTCTACATCATAACATGATCCAATTACTCTCTTCCACAGTGGTTCATTTTCATCCGAGTACCTCCACCACCACTTAAACAACATGGCTGCATTTTTCATTTCTATATCCCCAACTCCAAGTCCTCCGTGCTCTCTAGGCTTTTGAATAGTGCTCCATTTGATTGTTGGCATAAATTTCTTTTCGTTTTTGTTTCCCCAGAAAAATCTCCTTTGCACCTGTATAATTTTCTTTGCAACTTCTTTTGGCATCTTAAAGAGGCCAAGAAAATACATAGGCAAGCTATTTATCACCGATTTTATAATTACCAATCTCCCTGTCTTTGTTAACAAACTCGACTTCCAGCTACTTAGCTTACTTTCTATCTTATCCAAGATCGGTTTCCACGTTGCAGCTCTTCTTGGACTTGCTCCCAATGGAATGCCAAGGTATGTAATAGGTAGTGTTCTTACCTCACAACTCATTGCCTCATTCAATCCTCTTATATCCTCTTGTTTGCAATTCACCGGGATGATGATTGACTTTTGAAAGTTGATATTTAGCCCTGACATCAAGCCAAACCACTTCAGAATTCTTTTATGATTTCTCAGGACCCCAGGTTTAGGAGGACAGAAGAGAATAGTATCGTCCGCAAACTGAAGGTGCGAAAGCGATACTCCTCTTTTACCCACCATTAAACCATCTATCATCTGTACACTTAATGCTCGTTCCACCAGTTTATTTAGGACCTCAGCCACCAGGACAAATAAGAACGGTGATATCGGATCACCCTGTCGGAGTCCTCTTTCCATGCGGAACGGTTTAGTCGGGGAGCCATTTACCAAGACTGACATAGTTGCTGTCTCCAACATTCCTTGTATCCATGCCCTCCACATAACCCCAAACCCCATTCTCTGAAGCACATGATCAAGAAAACTCCACCTAACGGAGTCATATGCCTTTTTGAAGTCTAATTTTACCACCACTCCTGCATTATTTGTTTTTTTCAACCAAGCCACCGTTTCACATGCTATAAGTGCCCCATCTAAAATCTGGCGACTCTGCACAAATGCTGTTTGAGACTCCCCAATTAACTCTTGCATGAGTGGTCTCAGCCTTGCTACCATCAATTTTGATATCACCTTATAAACGCACCCAACCATGCTTATTGGTCGTAGGTCATTTATCTCTTTTCCGCCTCCTGGTTTTGTAGCTAAGACCACCCATGTTACATTGATTTCTTCCGGCATCTTCCTTTCAACAAAGAAACCCTTCACCATACCTGAGAACTCCTTTCCCAATGTATCCCACGTTTTCTTTATAAATCCAAGGTTGTACCCATCTGGACCCGGCGCTCTTGTTGACTCGCATGACCATACCGCATTCCGTATTTCTTCATCAGTTGGGATTATTTCTAGCTTCTCCGCCTGATCAGCTGTAATTCTTGGTAGGAGACCATCTTCAATGTAAACTTCTGGCACCTCTTTTTGTGTATATAGTTCTTTAAAGTATCTCCGGGCAATTTGTTTTATTCTGCTAGGCTCTTTTACTGATCTTCCTCCAACTTGTACCTCTTCAATCCTGGTCTTTCTCTGTCTAATAGTTGATCTCACATGGAAGTACTTAGTGTTCTTATCGATGTCCTTTATGAACTTGTCCCTAGATTGCTGCTTCCAAAACTCTGCTTTTCTCTTGTACCATATCTCAACTTGTTTCCTCAAAGCATCCATTCTAACTAAATTTTCCTCCGTGTTAGTGTCTTCTTCAATCATTTTTTCTGACTTTTCAATTTCTTTTTCAAAGCATTTTATTTTTTCCTCAATGTTGCCAAACTTTTCCTTGTTCCATGTCTTCAAAACACCTTTCATGTTTTTTAGTTTTTCTGCCACCGTGCTTCCTTGAGTCTTCTTCCACTCTTGATCGAACATTTTCTTGAAATGGGGATGTGAGAACCAGACGTCCAAAGACCTAAAAGGTTTCGGTCCCCAGTCCTTTGTCTCTTCTTCTAAGATAATAGGTACATGATCTGATTTTGCACATCTTAATGCTCTAACTTTCAAACTCGGGAGTCTTTGTATCCACAGCGGGTCCAAACAGAATCGATCAATCTTACTGGCTGTCTTACCATTTCTCCACGTATATTTCCTCCCCCCAAGCGGAACGTCCACAATTTGCATATCTTGTAGCCATTGCCTAAAATCTCTCATGCCTGCTGTACTAGCCCTTCCACTACTCCTTTCATTTGTATGCAAAACCTCATTGAAGTCACCAAATGCTACTACTGGTACATTGATCTGGCCCTTAAGAGAAACCAGTTCCTCCCAAACTTTTCTTCTCTCTGTAACAGAGTTTGGTGCATATACTAGCACAACCCAAATCTTTTCTTCTATTTTCTTTACAGTTCCCACCAGGCACAACCATCTAGTTCCTTTAAAAACTTGTTCAACATCTAAGAACCCCTTTTCCCACACACACACTAGCCCTCCACTATTTTGAGATGCTGCCACCATATCCCATCCATACTCAACATTACCCCATAACCTATTAATTTCATAATCTTTTATAGTAGATGCTTTTGTTTCAACAAGACCTAAAATTTTCACACAATTTTTACTCACCAAATCTCTTATCACCCCCATTTTCCCCCCTCCTTTCAATCCTCTACAATTTCATAGCAGAATCATTTAGACAAATTGATAGAATCACCTGTCTTCCTTTTGCTGCGTTTTGATCGCTTTTGGTGGCCCACTTCTGATCTGTTGTCTCTGTCCCTTCTAGCTTCGGTTTCCAATCTTCTAAGGTATTTCTTTGCTCTTTCTTCATCTTGTACAACTAATCCAAGCTTGCTTCCTACTTCCCATGTCTTTTGCATCTCTCTCTCTAGTCTGTCTCCATTGCCATCACTTGAGGAACTGTTATCTTCATCATCCTTTGTGCCCTGTTCTTCTCTGGTTCTGTCTACTTTTTTCTTCCGCATTACACTCTTGGTGTCATCTCGTTTTTTCGCCTTCTTTATAATTTTCTTTATTTTTCTTTTTCGCATCACCATTGTTCTACCACACGTTTTCTCTCTGCCCTCTTTTGTCTTGCTGCAATGCTCTTCTTCATATCTTGGCTTCTCAAATCCAGGTGGTACTAATGGGCCCGATATTGATTCTCCCTCCTCCTGCATTTTATTCCCACTCATACATTCTACCCCAATTGTTTTGTTTGCATCAAATTGGGTTTCCTCCTCCTTATTGATATGAAGCCCATATGATAAGCCCAAATTAGACTCCTTGACAATATCTTCAGTAACCCTATCATCTAACCACGTTTTTGTTTTGGAGGTAGAATCTCTTTCCTTCTCATTTTTATCACAATGAATTTCCACATATGCCCCCATGACGTCACACAGCTCATTCTCTCCATCCACAGCTGTATGCGACTCAGAAACCCTCGACGTTTCAGCTTCAATTTGCGCCGCTCCCCCATGCCTTTCATCCTCTTCGCAGTGGTTTCCATGTTGTGCGCCATTCATCTTCTTCATGGTTCTTCCATTTTTTATAATCCGCACATCATTCATATATATATACAAAGGCTTTAGACACATTCATCCTAATAAACATATTTTAACAATTTATATACATAAAGTATTTTTAGAAGTACCCAAGGAGTACCTAATTAACAAGATAAAATAGATATTAAATTTAAATAATTATATATTCTAATTCTTATAATACTATTTAATATATAACCTTAGTTACAGCTTTTTTTTTTTTTTTTGCAAATCTCATCACTCCACTCTTACTATTGTTTATACAAGTACATATACAATGTGAATATATATACCTATCATAATCTTGTTTATTTCTATTATTACTAGAAAATAATTCTAATGCATGTATATATATGTATACATATAGGAATGTGACAGATTCGATTTTATTGCCATAAGTAGTGTGTACCTCCAAATCTCAACTTCATACGAAGATTGGATGTTGTGAATCTAATCAAGGAAAAATAGAAAAAAATTTGTCCTAATATTCTTGTACTTACAACTGAAATATCTTTTAAGATGATAAAATTTGTATTTATTTATATTTTTAAAAAATGTAATATTTAATTATTAAACAAATTTATATGAATATGTCACTCATTTTTTTGTATGATTTTTAAAAATTGAAGTATGTTATATTCTACTAAGAAAATTATTACTTTGTACATAACTAGTGTTAAACTCGTACGATACACAGACTTATGTTTGAATTTGACATAATAAATTGAAAATAATATATATACAAGAGTATTAACCCCCTTTACCATAATAAATATATTCTAACAATTTTGATACTTCAGGAGTACCTATAAAGTACCTAATTAATAAGGTAAAATGCATACCAAATTTAAATAATTATATATTCTAATTCTTATAATACTATTTAATATATAACATTAATTACAATTTTTTAGCTAGTCTCATCATATTCAACTTTTACTGTTAATTCGTACAAGCATGTATACAATATGGATATGTATACATCTATTGTGATTTTGTTTATTTATGTTACCACTGTTTATTAATGTGAAACAATTCTAAAGCATATATAAATATATATGTATGTAGGATGTAATGCATCAATCCTATTGCTATAAGAAGCGTGTACATCCAAATCTCAGCACTATAAAAAGATTGGTAGTTGTAAATCTCATCAAAGAAGAAATAGAAAAAACTTGTTCTAGTATTCTTTTATTTACAGTTAAAATACTTTTAAGATGATAAAATTTGGATTCATTTATAATTTTAAAAAATATAATGTTTAAGTATTAAACAAATTTATATTAATGTCACTAGTTTTTTTTTAATATTTTTTAAAAATTGAAGTATGTTATATTCTGCTAAAAAAATTATTACTTTGTACATATCTAGTGTTAATGCATGAGTTTACATTTTAATTCGACATGATAAGTCGAAAATAACATATATACAAGTGCATTAGACACATTTATCCTAATAAGCATATTCTCACAATTTTTATACAATAGAATACTTCAGGAGTACGTAATTAATAAGATAAAATACATACTAAGTTTAAATAATTACATATTCTAATTCTTATAATACTATTTAATATATAACCTTAATTACATTTTTTTGCTTGTCTACATTTATCGTGATCTTGTTTATTTCTGTTCTTACTGTTAATCAATGTGGAACAATTCTAATGTATGTATATATGTGTATGTATGTAGAAATGTGACGCATGGATCCTATTGCCACAAGGAGCATGTACTTCTAAATCTCAATTCTATAAAAAGATTGGACGTTATGAATCTGATCAAATAAGAAATAGAAAAAAATTGTTCTAATATTCTTGTACTTGTAGCTGAAATATCTTCTAAGATGATAAAATTTGTATTCATCTATATTTTTAAAAAATTTAATGTTTAAGTATTAAACAAAATTATATTAATATGTCACTATTTTTTTTTGTATGTTTTTTAAAAATTGAAGTATGTTATATTCTGCTAAAGAAATTATTACTTGTACATAACTAGTGTTAAACTTGTGCTATGCACGGATTTATATTTGAATTTGACATGATAAATTGAAAATAATATATATACAAGAGTATTAACCCTCTTTACCATAATAAATATATTCTAACAATTTTTATAATTTTTATACACGATAGTACTTCAGGAGTACCTATAGAGTACTTAATTAATAAGGTAAAATACATACCAAATTTAAATAATTATATATTCTAATTCTTATAATACTATTTAATATATAACTTTGATTACAATTTTTTTTGCTAGTCTCATCATATTCCATTTTTACTATTATTTCGTACAAGTACGTATACAATATGGATAGGTATATATTTATGGTGATTTTGTTTATTTATGTTACCACTATTAATTAATGTGGAACAATTCTAATGCATGTATAAATATGTATGTAGGATGTAATGCATCAATCCTATTCCCATAAGAAGTGTGTACATCCAAATCTCAACTCCATGGAAGATTGGTAGTTGTGAATCTCATCAAAGAAAAAATAGAAAAAACTTGTTCTAGTATTCTTTTATTTACAGTTAGAAATATCTTTTAAGATGATAAAATTTGTATTCATTTATATTTTTAAAATATATTATATTTAAGTATTAAACAAATTTATATTAATATGTCACTAATTTTTCTTTAATGTTTTTTAAAAATTGAAGTATGTTATATTCTGCTAAGAAAATTATTACTTTGTACATATCTAGTGTTAATGCATGAGTTTACATTTTAATTTGACATGATAAATCGAAAATAACATATATACAAGAGCATTAGACACCTTTACCCTAATAAGCATATTCTCACCATTTTTATATAATAAGATACTTCAGGAGTACTTAATTAATAAGATAAAATACATATCAAATTTAAATAATTACATATTCTAATTTTTATAATACTATTTAATATATAACCTTAATTACATTTTTTTACTAGTCTCATCCGACTCTAATACATTTATCGTGATTTTGTTTATTTCTGTTCTTACTGTTAATTAATGTGAAACAATTCTAATGCATATATATATATATATATATATATAGGTAGGAATGTGACGCATCAATCCTATTCCCATAAGGAATGTGTACCTCCAAATCTCAACTCTATGAAAAGATTGGACGCTGTGAATCTGATCAAAGAAGAAACAGAAAAAACTTGTCTTAATATTCTTGTACTTGCAGCTAAAATATCTTCTAGGATGATAAAATTTGTATTCATCTATATTTTTAAAAAATTTAATGTTTAAGTATTAAACAAAATTATATAATATATCACTCATTTTTTTTGTATATTTTTTAAAAATTGAAGTATGTTATATTTTGGTAAGGAAATTATTACTTTATACATAACTAGTGTTAAACTCGTGTGATGCACAAGCTTATATTTGAATTTGACATGATAAATTGAAAATAATATATATACAAGAGTATTAACCCCTTCTACCATAATAAATATATTCTAACAATTTTTATACACTATAGTACGTCATGAGTACCTATAGAGTACCTAATTAATAAGGTAAAATGCATACCAAATTTAAATAATTATATATTCTAATTCTTATAATACTATTTAATATATAACCTTAATTACAATTTTTTTGCTAGTCTCATCATACTCCAATTTCACTGTTATTTCGTATAAGTACCTATACATCTATCGTGATTTTGTTTATTTATGTTACCACTGTTAATTAATGTGGAACAATTCTAATACATGTATAAATATGTATGTATGTAGAATGTAATGCATTAATCTTATTGTCATAAAGAGGGTGTACATCCAAATCTCAACTCCATAAGAAGATTGGTAGTTGTGAATCTCATCAAAGAAAAAATAGAAAAAATTTGTCCTAGTATTCTTTTATTTACAACTGAAATATCTTTTAAGATGATATTTTTATTCATTTATATTTTTAAAAAATATAATGTTTAAGTATTAAACAAATTTATATTAATATGTCACTAGTTTTTCTTTAATGTTTTTTAAAAATTGAAGTATGTTATATTCTGCTAAGAAAATTACTTTATACATATCTAGTGTTAATGCATGCGTTTACATTTTAATTTGACATGATAAATCGAAAATAACATATATAAAAAAGCATTAGACACTTTACCTTAATAAGCATATTCTCACAATTTACTTCAGTAGTACCTAATTAATAAGATAAAATACATACCAAGTTTAAATAATTACATATTCTAATTCTTATAATACTATTTAATATATAACCTTAATTACATTTTTTTTGCTAGTCTCATCAGACTCCAATACATTTATCGTGATCTTGTTTATTTCTGTTCTTATTGTTAATCAATGTGGAACAATTCTAATGAATGTATATATATGTATGTATGTAGGAATGTGACGCATCGATCCTATTGCCATAAGGAGCATGCACCTCCAAATCTCAACTCTATAAAAAGATTGTACGTTGTGAATCTGATCAAAGAAGAAATAGAAAAAACTTGTGCTAGTATCCTTGTATTTGCAGCTAAAATATCTTCTAGGATGATAAAATTTGTATTAATCTATATATTTTTTTAAAAAATAGTGTTTTAGTATTAAATAAAATTATATTGATGTCACTAATTTTTTTGTATGTTTTTTAAAAATTGAAGTATGTTATATTCTGCTAAAAAAATTATTACTTTGTACATAATTAGTGTTAAACTCGTGCGATGCATGGGTTTATATTTTAATTTGATATGGTAAATCGAAAATAATATTCTATAATCATAAATTTTTCGAGTTTAGTATAACACTATCATTATCATCATATATTAAACGTACTTAATATGATGTTTTATCTTTATTCAAAGCAAAATGAAACTGAAGTCTATAATATTCTTGAACCATAAGAAAAGAGACCTAAAAAAATTATATATATAACTATAATAGTAGCATGTCAATTTTACATTAAACTTTATATCAAAAGGCTAATTGTAACACCCTCACTATCAGAAATCACGCTTTCGGCTGCGCTACTCTGATAGCAAGAAGTATTACGATTACTTTACATACTAAATATTAAAATAGGAGCCTGTGACTCGATACTGTATCGCTAATTTCTTTTAAAACCGAAAATAAATACGTTATCTTAAGAAAAATACAAGCAGGCATAGATTCATATACAAGACTCCTTACATAATATCTCATAATATAATATACATATAAAACATACAACTCCTATCCCTCTTACAAACTTGTAATAATAAAGATGAGGGAAGAAAATAATCTAATTAACAAAACAACATATAAACCAAATGCAGTATAACTCTTCTTAACGCTTCTTTATCCTGTTCCTGAAAAGGTAAAGCTGTAGGGGGGTGAGAACCTAACCACACGGTCTCACCACGAAGTTTCAAAGTTGTCATAAGAAGATATTCAATAAGAAAACTGTTTTCAAGTTCGGTGATTATCATTGCCTTATGAATCTTTTAAAAACCAATAGGTAGTCGTTCAAAACCTTTTCGAAGAAACAATGTCTAATTTTTCAAAAATCCGAAACATTTTCTTTCTTATAAAAGAATCTCAATCAGAAACTAACCACGCAATCAAACAACACAATCATTAACTCAGCACCAAAGTTCATTCTCAAATGTAGCACGCCAGAATAAACACAGGCAAGACAGACAAGGAAAGCACAAGTAGGCAGCAGTTACAGCAAATAGTTCAAGTAGCAGTTACAAACAGTTTAGCAATTAGGCAAACCAAAACAAGTTCAAACCCAAGGAAAGCATACAAATGCATATGATGCATGCCTGTCCTATGGATGATGAGGCTCATCTGTCGGTTATCCAGCCAACCCGACAAGTCTGAATTGTCCTTAGACTGTCCTCGACGTGCATCCCCAAGAGTCTATGCATAGCTTTTTCTCAAATAATCAATATTGCTCAATGGGGGTAACATTCCCGGGAATTTATATAGTGCCCGGTCACACTTACGTCGTAGGGTCAACAGAGTATCGAGTTTTCAACCCGGTACACGTGATGGCAAGCCACGGCACTTAATCCAGGGAACCTCGTATCTCAGATATTTCAAATTCATAAGCCATATAAATAATTCAAAGATCATATCTCAACATTCTCAACATCATAATCATTCATCAATCCATATCTCATTTTCAAATTCATTCAAAAATCATATTTCAAAGAAAATCCTCATCATCCTTCTTTCCATCCCGTTCATTAACAATCCCAAGTTCAAACATAATTCTTTCTTTGATAAATAAATCAATATTAAAACATATAATGTTTAAAAACAAATTTTTTTAAGTAATTACTTCAAATAAAACTTAAAATTTCGGCAGCACCTCCTCTAAAACTTGGACACTGCCACCCTTTTCGGGTCCCAACCAAATCAAACCAAACGCCTGTTAATCATTCAAATCATTTCCAATAACAATTTTACAACAACCACACTCAACCCAAGGAAATTGCAAAATCCAGAATCCAATCAACCAATCCTATAAATTGCAATCTAAATCAACCTTATTCAACAGCATCAATCAATAATTAAGAACTCTCAGTTTTTTCAAACAGTTTCAGACCAAACCGTTCCTCAAACCCTATTCGAACCATTTCCAAAATAGTAAATTATTCTCAATAAGCAAACCATTTTCAAATACTAAGTCCTTTCCAAATTTGTTTTAAAATCAAATTACGATATCAAATCGGGTTTGATATCAAATTAAATTTTAATACTAAATCTTTTCTAAAATCAAATCGTTTCCAAAATTAAACTAAATGCCAATAATAAATCTCTTTCAATAATTCAAGGAAAACCATTTTAACAACATCAATCAACTAATCAAAATACCCAACTTTCTCAATCGATCAATCTATCAATCAAACTAATAATCTCATTCTTCCAAAACAACTCAATTCAATTCATAAGACTTACGAAATCACAAAAAATGTATCTCACGCATTAATATCGATTTATAACAACTCTGGAAAGTAAAACAAGTTTAAGGAAAAGCACCCCTACCTCGAATAATCAAAATTCATAGATCAAATACGTCAAAGAAACCTTTTTCCCTCGACTCGCACTCAACGGCAGCTGCATCCGCCGCTTCGTTTACTTCCACAACGACAGAAACGGCTTTTATTTCAACCATGCAATTACCGGAACTCGGCCCTAGAACGCCAACATCCCAAAATTCTCAAAAATCTATAGCAGAACAATAGCAGTAAGGGTTTCAAGGCTAGAATAACTCACTGTGTCTAAAAAGAAATGAGGTAACGGAGCGGTAGCAGCTCTGGCGGCTACCTCAAGTGACGGCGGCGGCCCGAGTCTCTACTGACAGCAACTGAAATAGCCAAGCAGCGACAATAATGTTTTCAGAATTCAAGAGAATAGAAACCAAACTCATAAACCTTACCGGCAGTGGCCCTTAACTACGGCAGCACCGTTTTCCAGCAACAAAAGCTCGGCCATCCTCCTCTAACAGCGGCGACGGAGCACGCGGCGGTGACAGCGCGCAACTCGGCGACAGTGATGTGACGGCTCACCTCCTTTCTCGCGTCGCACCGTCTCTGTCTCTCTCAATCTCAGCGTCGCTTTCCCTTTCTTCTTCGAGCTCGACGACATCAGACCCATGGTGGCGACGGCAGCGAAGATGAACAGCGGCGCAAGTTTCCTCCTTCCTTCTCTGATCTGACAGCAGCTTCTCCTTGTCGTGGTGCTTTCTCCCTCTCTGAACAGCGTCAATGGCGGCACGTGGATCTGATGGCGACGACGACATGCAGCTCGGCGACGGTCCACAGACGGCGGGCTCGCGGCAAGGGCTCCTTCTCCCTTTCCTTAGTCGTAGCTTCCCCTCTCTTTTCTCTTTTTTTTTTTTATTTTCTGTGGGTGAGTGTGGCAGGGGCTTTGTGTGCTAGGAGTGAAGGTGGTGAAAGTGAGGAGTGGCGATGGAGGGTTAGGTTAGAAGGGATTAGGGTTTTGTGTTTTATTTTTATAATTAGGGTTTAATTTGGGGCAAATGTGAAATTAGGGATTTTTGGACAAATTGGGGTTTTGTTAAATTTTAATAAAATTAAGAGACATTATATTAAATTAAATATAAAATATCCATCTTTAAAATACCTTTCAATTACAAATTTATAAATTAGTTTCGATTAAATGCTAATTAAATAAAAATTGGAGACATAAATTAATTCTCCTTTATTTATAAAATAAGGTTAAAAATATAAATATTTAAAATTAAGGCATATAAAATATTCACTATTTTTCAATTATAAGAACTCTTAATCAAAAATAAGAGTTTACTCAACTTTTATATAAAAATCTTCGAAATACAGTCTTAAATAAATATAATGCATCGTAAATAATTAATTAATAACTTTTAAAAATTTAGAGGTCTTACACTAATAAAATTTTATCGACAACCTAGTATTTGACTAATCTCATTAGAAAAGCAATTGGCATATGATGTTGTGCTCTCAGTTATACATTTTATTTCAAGTTTGAAAGTAGAGTTATAGATAAATTAGTTGTATCTACAGTAAATATTTGTACAAAAGTATAATCATAACATGTTATTAAAATAAAAATACTATTTTTTTTACCTAAATGTTATTAAAAACTTCTTTGAACACGATATTTATTGTTGATGACTTTGGATTGCCGTCTTCGTCCAGAATTAGAACCTTGAAGCCACGGCGACTCTTAACTCTTGACAAAACAACGTAAAGTTATCCATGGGTGAACATTGATTTTGGCAAGTAAAGGCCTACATGCGATAATGATTTACCTTGACTCTTGTTGACGGTCATTGCAAAGCACACTGTTAATGAAAATTGTCTCAGTTGGAACTTAAATGGCAATCCTGAATTTGAAGGGACCAAGTTCATTCTTGGAATGTACACTTTGTTGCCAATATTTCTACCGGTCACTACCGTCACTCCAATTATGTTGTTGTCAAGTTCGTTAACTATTAACCTTATCCCGTTGCATAAACCTGAAGTCTAGTCCATGTTTTGCAGTAGCATTACAGTGACTCCTGGCTTCAATGTCAACTTGTGGTTGGGTAGTCCCGAACATTTGATTTCATTTAGGAACTCTGGTATGAACCACTCTTATTGTACATCTTCATTCTCATCAGCTTGACATGTTATTTCAGAACTTAGATACTCCTTTTCCATCCCTCAAAAGATTGTCAAGACGAAATCATTTACCTTCTTAACACTCTCAAGCGTGGGTGCAAGAATTGCCCTACTCTGAAAATGCCTGTAATCTGACATGTTTTATAACAAATCTGGATATGCAAAATCTACCAAATGAGAGGGGGTCATCAACAGTTGTAATTAGCAGATCATTTGGAATATTAACTTCTGACTCATCACCAACAGCAGAACCAATATTAGCAAATCTGTTTATTTCACCATCATGTTGATTTGAAGAAGACATTAGAAGTCTCATGTTCGTATGCAACTTCAGAACCTTACAAAACGACCACAAATGGGATGAGTTAATAGCTTATGACAATATATCGTATCTACTCCCTTTTAGAATCATCAAAAGTATCTGTCTGAAATCACCTTCTAGAACCACAACCTTACCACAAAATGGTTTATGTGTCTTATGTTGATCGGTAACTGATATAAGATCCCTGATCGTCCGATCAAGTGCTTCAAAGCACATTTTATTGAGCATTGGAGCTTCATACCAAATTATTAAGCTACTTTGGATGAGCAGCTCAGCCTTCAAACTGCCATGCTTGATGTTGCAAGTAGCTAGATTCATCAGTAATTGTAATAGATGTTGAAAACCTAGAATTATCCGTTCTGCCACCAGGCAGGAGTAAAGACGCAATTCCACTGGATGCAAGATTTAAAACAATCTTTTTTCTAGACCGAATAGCAAAAGAAAGTTCATTCCAAATAAATGCCTTACCACACCCACGATGCCCATAAACGAAGTAAAAACTACCAGAGTCTGTAATAACAGCATTGAGTATCTCATCGAATACTAATCTTTGCTCATGAGTCATCTTTTGTTCCGTATATAAGTTTGTATGAGTCAACTCATTTATGTCATATGCTAACTCCTCCTCTATTAGCTTATTCTGAAAATGGCAAACATCAGACACCTCATAATATGGCATTGATTAATAGTCTCTTAAAGATCTCGCATTGCTGTTGAGTATCTTCTCAATCTCAATAAGGCGAGAGGTTTTCTAATTCATCATCAGTCATGTTTAGTCCTAGCAAAAGCACATGATGGTTTTATAAAATATTTAATAAGTAATTTCAAAATAAAAACCGTTAATATTATTAATAAAAATAAAGTAATTAGATAATAGAATCTTGATATAAAAAAAAGACATAGTGAAATACCTTGATTTTTCAATGCTTTTTTCCTCTCGTATAGTATTTCGTCAGTTAATAATGTCCAAGTTGCATTCCAAACACGATCTGATTTGCTAATGCTATTAGATATCAATAGCATCACAAATAGTTTTCTCAATTGATGACTAGATGCAAGTTCAGCTACCTCATTAATAGCTGCAAGAATTTCCTATCGTCACACCATAGTCTCACAAAATAGCAAGCATCTTGGAAGTTAGAATATGTAATCCAATTAACTGTCCTAATAGACTCATATGTTGTGCAACCTCTTTGAACAGTTAACAAAATTCTCATATAGTATATACCACCTGTACTTGGTGGAACATAGTTTAACCTACTAATAAAATACCCTCTTTTACATGAATGTCATTCCCTTGCTTCTCTATCATAAACAAATTGATTTAAAAACTCACCATACATTAAAGTTTGACTTGCTTCAAATTCTATGTTGACCTCCATCCATGCTAAGAACATTGTACGTTTTCTTTTCTCTTCTTTTACGATTTCCTCAAGATTCTCATCATCTTTAAAGATGATATTTTGCTCTCCAGACAAATGAAAGGTTAATCTCATCTCTAAAAATGAATATTATAAGCTAAAATTTTCCACACATCTTCACATATAGACAAATACTTACAATCATAAAATTTGATCTCATCAATAGTATGAGAATCCTCTCCACTTGAAGCTTCCTCTAAAACTCGGTGGGATCTCTAACATTCCTATTTAAGTTTGTGCATGCAATTTTTTTTATATATATATATTTTTGGTCATAGCCTTTAGGCCCAAACGGACACTCGGACCCAATGTTGGTAACCCTACCTATGACCTACCCGGCTCCGCAAACCCACCTGAATCAGCCGTCTTCCCCAAATCCAATATCCAGTGATAAACTGATAATAGTTCAGAATAAATAATTACATTTTTTGTTATTAGTTTTTTTAATGTTGTTGACTTTTATCTCTTTTAGTATATATAGAATTATAATTTCCCTCATATTTTGAGTGTTCCGAAATTCCTAGTCCTAGCATTGGAAATAGACACTCAGTTCTGCCAAAGTATTAACGACAAGTCAAACAATAGTCCTACTACGTACTGATTAGTCGAAATGAATAATTGCAATCCAAGCAGGCCCAACAAGGTTCCATAATGAGCATTAATACAAATGATTTCTTAACAATTTGAAGTGTAGTTACTTCTCTCGTATCATGTAAAAATTAATTTCTTCAAATCATTATAGATAATCAGTAATATCAGTATTATGCTGCAAGATTTTCCATAAAATAAACTAATAAAGAGTGAATACATATCCGGCCTCTGACAATTATTATAAAAGGACAACGAGGCCCCCAAGAAAAAAAAATACCCAATCCGGTCCTTGATAATTTTTTTTTTGGGCTGATTAGTTCCTGTGCCAAAAAAAATAATATTGATCTTTTTTTTGCACAGGGGCCTCGTTGTCCTTTCGAAGTAATTGTCAGGACCAGGTTGGGTTTATTTTTTTTGTCAGGGGCCGGGTTGGGATTTTTTTTTTCAGGGACCTCGTTGTCTTTCGAAGTAATTGTCAGGGGCTGATTTGGGTTTTTCTCTAAACTTAGAATACAACTTAAAATTACTAAAATTTTTTTAAATATATCAGTACATTAATATTTCAGTAATTTTTAACTATTAATCTTAATTATAAAAAATATATATAATAGGCTAATTTTTTTATATGGAAGAAATTTCGGTGTTTTTTTGGGAAATGGGATTATTTGGTGTAATTACAGATGAGTGGATTTTGTAAGTGAACAGTCAACACGTGGGGGCGTGTTGGACACGTGTCAGCATTCTGGCCAACACGTGGAGGTGTGTTGGACACGTGGCATTATATTGACCAACACGTGGGGGGCGTGGTGCAACACGTAGGGGGCGTGTTGAATGAGTTCCACAATAATGTAATACACTTCAAATATCAATATTCAACTAAAATACCATCTCCATTTTCATATTAAAAATAATTTCTTTATATAATATATATAATTAATATTAACGACAAAAATTTACTGAAATAATGATATACCATATATTTGAAAGCTTTCCAAATTTATTTTTTGCCGAAAGTGGATAAATGCGAGGTATAGCCGTATAGCAGCCATCGGCATGACAAGGAGAGGAAGAGTAGCAGTCATCGAAACTGGAAAGGAGTAGAGACAATAGCCATGAAACTATGGAAGGGAGCGTAAGGATCAATATTTCAGCCAGATTGGGCTAGCTTTGGGCCTCATCCCTTTCTGTCTCGTATTTAGGCAAAGCCGAAAACCTGTGGATGATAATCTTCTAATATAAAAAAAATTTAAAGGGCCATGATACAAGCTTTTCTTTAATGGTACAACTGTATAGAAAAATAAAACTTGTAAACCTTTCACCGAAAAAAAAAAACTTGTAAACCTGTCCAGCTAGATCTAATGGCCCCAACGCATCTGCAGGCTAAAAGAACAACACCAAAAACACACACACACATATATATATATATATGAAACACACATTTTAGCCTAATTGAGCACCGCAAGGCTTAGTTGAGTGGCAATTATGTTTGCCTTGCTCTAAGGTACACCGGGTTCAAATTCCAGCTGAAGCTGGTTGTTGTTTAAGAATCCATAGTATTTATGGTAGTGTGTGAGTGTAATGCCTAAAATTAGGAGTTGTCCAATCTGTTTGACCCCTAAAAAAATATTAGCTTAATTGAAGGATTTTTTATAAATAAATAATTTAAATATTTTTTTTACCAATATAAATAATTTGGAACATATTTACAAATTTTTATTTTATTATATATTTCGTTTACAGTGTAAACAAATTAATTATGAACATATTTCGTTTATACTATAAACAAAATATTATTTATGAAATGAAAGATGTGGAAATTTTTAAATGCGTAATACGAGTGCACACTTAATACGTGAAAATTGATGTACTTCACATATTTTGTTTACAGTGTTAATGAAATATACTCATAATTAGTTTACTATAAACAAAATATGAGTACTGTGAGTCTGTGATTACTAAAAATTTATTTTTTATAAGTATAAAAATATAATTTTTTAAAATAATAAAAAGTATTAAAAATAGAATTTTGACCAATTTAAAAAATAAAATTCGATATATTTTTGTTACTATTTAGATCTACCTTAATTAATTTATATCTCATCTATATTTTAAATTTTAAACTAGTGTATATTTTCGTACTCTGTACGGGATAATACATAAAATTATATAAAAAATTTTATTAAAAAATTAAATAAAATATATATAATATTATAAATACTTTACAAAGTTATAATTAAAATCAAACTATCAAAATTTTTAATATTAAAATATTAAAAATAATTAATATTTATCTTAATCAATTTGAGTTTGTTGAGTGATCATCTCATTCGTTTGCTTAAACAACTATTAAGAATTAGAATCTCACCTTGTGTGTGTAGCAATCCATTGGCTAGCAGTAAACCCTTAATAAATGGAGCATCAATCCGTGGTTAGACTTGGTAGGAGTACCCGAATACGCGGGTACCCGACCCGTCCATACCCAGTTGGGGAGGGTAATAACTTGACCCAAGTTGGAGCTGATTTTGCTTAAGACAGAGTATGGTCGGGTTTAAGGTGTACCCGCCCCGGATATACATATAAACACTTTTTAGCAATTAGGATTTGTCTCACATCACAGATTCAGTGATTCATAGCTTCAGTCCATACTTATAACCATGCAAGAGAAACTCAATCATCCTCACCCAAAGTCTTTTTGGCTTCTTCAAAAAAATCCACATAGCTCCCATCATCGTCGTTGCTGAGCCTATCGCCGTCTACCACTTCACAACTCCCATCTTCCTTCACAATTCATGTCGTCATTGCTGCTTATCCCGTTACCATCGCAGTTGAGCCCGTCGACACCTTTTTCCTGTCGAGTCCCTTATACATGAGATCATTTTTGCATGTAATTTCTGAATTTTCTCATCTAAATTTGATCTATGTGGTTGAGTATTTTAGTATGGTGATCATCGTGATGGTTTCATTGTGACACTAATGTGATAATAAAAGCGGCGGTAATTTCATAACTTATATGTATGAGACAGACCAAATTATTAAAGTAATCAGGGAAATAACATTCAAATGTGCGCATAAAATTTATAAGATGTGATAGGAAAATATATATGCATAGCCCAAATAAAATATTATTAGAAAATTATTATTTCTTAATATATTTATGGGTAATACATATATTAATTATAATTATGCATTAAGTAATTTCACATTAAATGACTTATATAACGGTGATCTCATTTATTGTCATAAATATTGAATTAAATAAGTCATTATTATTTTTTATTTGGATAAATGAGATTAAAATCATAGATACTATTTTATTTGAGTTTTAGGGTTTAATGAGTGTCACACTCAGATATAAATAATGACTTTAGGATTTTGGTCTTCAACACATCAAACTCGCCTCTGTAGCTCTTTTTCCACGTTGGAGTTATGATTCAGTCCTATCAGGGATACAAAAGGTTTTTGTCGACGAAGATCAAAGAACCACAAGTTCCAAACTCTCTGATCTCAATCATGCTCTCGAATGAAGAAATGCTTCCGTGCTCTCAGTTATATATCTTAATGATTTAACATGGATGATCTTAAGGTTGAAAAATCCTAAAATTTTTAGATAAAATAAAATTTTTATTTGATCAAATGATGATAAATAAATTTATTGAATTAAATTATATTAATGTGATCATTGGATGATAAAGAATACTAGAAAAATAAATAAATAATATTTTAAGAGTATAAAATATTAAATTGTCATTTCAATTTACTTTTTTAATTAACCACAAAAATATCTTGAATTAATTTAATTTTTACAAAAAAATATATACCTAAAATTATTTCATTTCTTTAAAAATCTTTTGAACATACAATGGTTTAGCGAGAGGTTGACTATTGAAAATTGAATATAATATTTTTAAATTTGTATTTTCAATAAAAAGATGTACTTAGTTCTATCTATCCTAAATAATTCTATATTCACTATTACTTATCCATTTAAATAATTCTAACATTGAAAGAATATTGTTTTTAGATACAAAAAATTTAAAATATATTTATTCTATTTCAAAAATCAATATTCATATTTAACTTAGAATTTCAACAAATATGACAAAAAAATATTACATTTTTTTGTTAAAAAAGTAAAATATCTATAAATATATTTTTGTGCATTAGCTTTAGATTTTTTAAAAAAATTTGGTAAGTGAATGGAATTAAATCATATTTCTATAACATATATAAGAATGTATATTACACACAAATAAAAAATGTTAGATATAATAAGAATAAATACATAAATTAAAGTAAAATTTAGAAAAATAAGAACCAATATAATATTGAAGAAAAGAAATATAAATAGAAGAGAAACAAAATTATTAGACAGAAGAAAAATAATTTAATAAATTTTATGTGTATATAAAAGAGGAATAAAAAAAATATAGAATACCTTGTTTAATTTAGCAATTAGCAAAATTTATGAGAATAAACACATAGAATAAGAGAATAAAAATAATAAAAAAATTAAATATTTGAATTAACATAAAAAATAAAAAATAATAAAATAATTATAATCCATCATAATCTTAATCTTTTAATATAATTAATTAATAACAATATAATTAGTCGTCTACCATAATTTTAATCTAATCTTTTAATATAATTAATTCTAATTAAATAATCAAATAAATTGAATATAAATATATCTAATCTAATCATGTAAAAAAATAGTAGATTTTTTATAATTATATATATATATATATATATATATATATATGAGATAAAATGTCACTTTAAAATAAAATTATTATTATTAATGACATATAAATATTAAAATTGTATTAATGCATTAATGAAAATACATTATATGAATAAAAAGTTACTTTAATTAATTAAATTAACATAAAATAAGAAAGAGATGATTAATCAGATTAAATAAATTAAAAAATATAACATCTTAACTTTTAGTACGTCGTACCAATTTCAATGTCAAAATCTTTCCGACCCTCAGAATCATTTTCGATAAATCAATAAAACTCATTCCCAATATCTCAAATCGATTCAAATGCGAATTTATTTTCAATATCAAATTAATCCCAAACAAAAAAAATTATTTTACATAGTATTTAATCAAACTGACTTTCTAACTCAATAATTAAAATTTTCAGCACTCTTAATCAATCAAGAAATCAAATACATATTCATTAAATTCAGTCACAAACACAACTCAAACTCATCATTCAGTCATTCCAAACAATCATAAATTATTTACAAATATTTACTAGACTTCCATGACATTCATAGTTTAAAACAATTAATTTAAAAATAAAATCCCCTACCTCCATACGAAATCAAAACAATGGAAGTTCTGGAGAAGCTTTCTGATCGAGCTGCTGAAGAAGAAAATGTCTAAAATCGTCTGTACCTCATAGAACTCCAATTGGTCGAACTCAAGGGGAAGAGGAGTTACGTCACCATCAGCTTCCACTGAATAAAAGTAACGTCATCGTGTGAAGGAGAAAAATACGAATACTTTTAACAGATTAGATTTTTAATTGGAGTTACAAATCTCAAGAAATCGAACTCAAAAGATTTACGGTGCCATGGAATTCTTTCTTTCTTTCTCTCGGTTCTCTCTCTTTTTTCTTTCTTGTTGCTTCGGTTAAGAAAAGAAAACTTGATGTTGATGGTGATGAACTGATGATTAATTAATAAGGGGGCTATGTGTCATAATATTTATGAAAGAAATGGAGTCATTGTTATATTAATGTATGGGCATATATTTACATTACTAATCTTTCTTTTTCTTTTATTATGGTTCGGTCATGCAATAGTGATCCTAACTAAAGCATGATGATTAGGTGTAAAAGGTTATATATATACACATTAAGCCTACGTATATATGCATTAAGCCTGCGTTTTCTTACTTCTTTCCTTTTCATTCTTTTATTGGCTTCGGCCAACTAATCTAATAATAATAATAATAATAATAATAATAATAATAATAATAATAATAATAATAATAATTTTACTTATTAAAATAATTTTTAATAAATAGTTTAAATTAATAAAATAAATTATAATTAATTTAAACTTTAATAATCATAAAATAATTTAATTATTTTTAGTAAATTAGTTTCTAAAAATAAGAGACTTCAATTTATAAAATAAATTATAACTTATTTATATTTATATTTTTAAAAATATGGGTCGTTACAAAAAATATTACTGAGCAAAGCAAATGTCACAATAATTATATTACTAATTTAAAAAAATCAATTCAATTAATTCAAATTTTTATTTAAAATAGACAATTAAAGATCACCAATGAATAAAAATAAATGGGATATAATAAAGAATAATTTTAGTAGTATAAATAATTAAATTAAATTATTATATATAATTTTTATTTTTTACCTTATTATAATTTAAGTTAAAATTAATGGTAAAAAAAATTTTAAATAGCTCCAATTTGTATTTTACAACATAATTAAAGCATAATTCATAATTTTTTATTTTGTGATTAATTAATATTTTTAAATTTTTTGGTTAAGTCTTTTGTATTTTATGATTGATAAATTTTTTCTACAAAAAATAAATTTGTGATGAATTATTACAATCATAATTAATTAAGATAATCAAGAAAAAATTATAAAAAATCAAATAAAAGATAAAAAAAATAGAGTAAAAATTTATTTTAAAACTAAAAATTTGTCAATTGTGCTAGAAATTCTAAAAATTTGTATCTTATTATATAATTAATTTTGTTACTCACTTCAACTTCATTATCTCTTTGTATCCAAAAAAAAATATATAATGTCACACTTATTTTAAAAAAGATGAAACTTTTCAAATACACGGTATAATGTATAATTTAAGAACAATAAGACAAAAATATATCTAAAATTTTATAATAGTATTTAAAATTTTCAATGAGGATAATACAAAGAGTTTAAATCTACTAAATGAATTCAATAGTTACCCTTTGTACATCTTATTTAAATTTGAATTTTAAAATTTAATTTATATCTTCTTTTTTCTCCTAATATAAATTATTTTTGACAAAAAAAATCTATTAGACTAAAAAAATATTCTATCAAATAATTATTATAAGAAAATTTATAATTAAATATCAGAAGAAAATAATAAAAGCATTAATAATAATAAAAAAGAAATGAAACTCATATTAAAGAATGTTAGAAAAGAAATAATAAAGTTCATATTAATAATAATAATGTTGAGAAATGATGTTGCTGTTAGGCTTCTAGCATCTGCCTTGGGTCATTTTTTTTCTTTTCTTTGTTTTTTTATTTAAATTATCAAGTCATAAAAAAATAAAGAATAATTCAAGAAAACGAAAACAACAAGATCAATAGTAACTATACACATCAAAATACATAGGAGAAAAATAAACTATTATATGATAAAATTAACATGAGTACATTTCATCATTAAATAAACAAAGTTAACCCAAAACAAAATTACACGTAAAGAGAAAAGAAAAAGGAAAAAAGAGTTAAAATATCTAAAGTGATAAAAAAATTATTTTTACAATTTTATCCTGTCATGTTTATATATATAGAAGACTATAAAATAATGACCTTCTAACTAAATTAAATTGTGTTTATTATTATTAAAAAGGGTAAGAGAAAGCAATAGAGAAAATGTTTGTGTGTATTTAAGTTGTATAGAATGATACAATATAGAAGGGTATTTATAGGTGCTAAGAGAATCAAAATAATAAAGACATAATATCCTATAATAAATATTCAGATATATTAAATAATGCTAATTGATTGTAATTATGCTCTAATAGCCCTCCCCCCTCAAACTCAAGTGGCAACTTGAGTTTGAAACTTATTTGAAATAACTAAATAAAAAAAATACATAAACTGATAGAACGGGTGCAGACGAAACTGCCTGAAGGAAGCGCAGACGAAACTGCCGGAAGGAAGCGCAAACAAAACTGCCAGAAGGAAGCACAGACGGAACTGTCGGAAGGAAGTGCAGACGGAACTTCTGGAAGGAACCGCAGACGGAACTACCAGAAGGAAGCGCAGACGAAACTGCCAGAAGGAAGTGCAGACGAAACTGCCACAAGGAAGCGTAGACGGAACTGCCACAAGGAAACACAGACGGAACTGCCGGAAGGAAGCGTAGACAAAACTGCCGGAAGGGAACGCAGACGGAACTGCCAGAAGAAAACGTAGACGAAATTGCCTCAAGCGTGGCCAACTGCTGAAAAACTGCTGAAAAGATGGCGAAGTGCCGGAAAACTACTGAAAAGTGACAAAGTGCGAAGAGATGACAAACTATCGGAAGGTGACGAAAAGTATATGATTTCTCTATGAGAATAAGTAGTGGATAAGCTAATCGGTGAGGTCAGAAAAGTATCAAAGCATTGACCAAAGAGAAGGGGAAAAAAATGGCACGGAAGAAAAGTATGAAAAGTACGGTGATTTTACCATAAGGAAATCAACTTATCCTCCTCAAGGAGGATACGATGGATCTGATACCATGTTAAAAAGGGGAGAGGGAGCAATAGAAAAAAATTTTGTGAGTATTCAAGTTGTGTAGAATGATACAATATAGAAGAGTATTTATAGGTGATAAGAGAATCGAAATAATAAAGACGTAATATCTTATAATAAATATTCAAATATGTTGAATAATACTAATTGATCTAATTGATCCTAATTATACTCTAACAATTATATTCAATTAATTGATATATATAATATTAAATTATGTGATACTTAAATATCTAATCAAATCAATTAGTTGATATAATTAATTAATCTACGTAATGAATTATATTTAATGAGTTAAAGGAAATAAATCAAAAAATACTTTCAAAAGTATGACACGTTGTTGAGTTAATAAATTAATTAATAAAATTGATGATGACAAACATTTGATTAGTGGGCTAATCATCAAATTAGTTTTGATTATTTTTGATAAGTGATGCAGGCAAAAAACAAGTGTTGCAGTAGCCCAACATCAAACAAAAGATATCTGCTAATGGGCTGAATGGTAAGTGAAAATAAAAACAAGCCCAAGCCATTCATCTCAAGCTAAATTCTTCAAAGAAGCAAAAGCAAGGCACCAACGGGCTGAACTTGAGTAGAACTCGATCCAAGCCCGAATTGAATTTCAATTCCCTCTCTCTTGCTTTCACCAAATCAACGTTCCTTTCTTCTCTGTCTCAATCAAATCAGAAAATCAGAAAAGTGAGAAAGAGAGAAAGAGCTTCTTCCTTAAGCTAGTCACCAAAGAAGCAAGAGAGAGAATGATTAAGCTTGAAACACTGAAGTCTAATAAAAAAATCCAAACCAAATCAAGCTTAGGTTAAAGGTAACTCATTTCCTCTTGCATGCATCAGATCTTCTTCTCTTCTTCCCAACTCTCTGCTCTGTCTGAAATGGGATACAAAGAAAAGTTATTTTCTATTCTTCTTTGCTGTATATCCACGGTCTCAAACTTGTCTTGGGGACCAAGTTGGTTTTCAAGGGTTCAAATTAAGTTGACCATTGGAAGACCTTTGTGGTTGCTGCTTTATGGCTTTCAGTCAAGATGAAGAAGTCAGAAGCAAAGTTTCTAATCTAAGGTTTAATAAGAAAAAGTGAATCTGTGGGTTGGTGAAGCTCAAGGCTCAAGGTATTGACCTTGGAAGAAGAACTCAGCAACATGCAAGGAAATAAAAGAGGTTTGCTGTTCATTCAGAAACCAAGGAGAGATAACCAGAGTGTTGAGGTTTTGTTCTGAGAAGAAGTCTTTGAAGAAGTTCAACTAACTGGACAGTGTAACCTAATCAAAGGTGCATTCCGCCAATATGAAGAACTGAATCAGAGGCTTGCTAATCTGGTTTTCCGCATAGCACAGAGGCTGTTGATGAAGTCAATCTCCTTCATGTTTTACAGATTGTAATGTACTTTTCTATGTTTATCTTTCTATAATTTCTTGTGAGAAAAGGCATTGTGAGAAAGCTCAAGTAAAAGCCATGAGTGGAAAAAGGCTGAGTGAAACACTTGAGAAAAAAGCCTAGAGTTATTTTCAGATTTCTTTAGGTATGTCTATGTCTTGTATCTTGTACCTGTGAGGTATCACTTTCTTAGTTGGGTTAGCACTAAGAGTGAATAGTTAGGTATTAGCATAGCCAATGTCAAGTTAGGTTAGAACTTGAGTGTGAAAGGATTGTGTCAATCCGGTGAAATTGGTGTATGTAATACTGTTAACTATAGTGAAAATTCTTCCACAGTTGTGGAGGAGACTGGATGTAGGTTGCATAGCACAAGGCAACCGAACCAGGATACATGCTGGTGTTAGCTTTTTTTTCTCTGCTATATTCTATTTTCTGATATTCATGAGACAAAAATAAATTGTCTCATAAATTTCTGCTGCTGAGTTCAAACATAATCAGAATTGTAATTTTGTTTAAAAAGGGTCATAACAGCAACTTAAAAGGAAGGCATAGATTCAACCCCCCTTCTCTAAGCCTACCACAACCTTCAATTGGTATCAGGAGCTAAGGTCTCAAGAATAAAGCTTAACCGCTTGGAGCAAAGATCCAATGGCGAACAACTTGGACACAACCATAGTTGCCTACACCCTCACTGAAGGTCAGTCAAACAACCGGCCACCTTTCTTCAACGGGAAGAACTACTCCTACTGGAAAGAAAGGATAAGGATCTTCATCCAATCCATTAACTACAACATATGGAAGATTGTTGTGAGCGGTCCCAAGATCCCAACAAAAATAAGTGCTGATGGAGTGGTGACTTCAAAAGAAGAAGCTGAATGGAATGACGATGATAAGAAGAAGATAGAGCTGAATGCTAAAGCAATCAACCTTCTTCACTGTGCTATCAGCTTTGAAGAGTACCAGAAGGTGTCTAGATGCAAGACAGCCAAAAAAATCTGGGAAAAACTCCAGGTTACACACGAAGGCACTAAACAAGTCAAAGAAATGAGGATTGATATGCTGCGAAAAGAGTACGAGATGTTTAGCATGAAGGATGGAGAAAGCATTGATGAAGCGTTTGAGAGATTCTCAATCATAATCAACAACCTTGATGCTATGGGCACAAACTATGCAGAACAAACCTTGGTGGCAAAATTCCTTAGAAGCCTCACAAAAGAATGGGAAAACACTGTCATTGTCCTAACCGAGAGCAACAACATAAGTCCCATAACCTATGATGAGCAGAGAGGAAAACTCCTTGCCTATGAAGCCACGCACATAAACACAGACTCAAAGAAAAAGGGAATAGCCCTCAAGTCACAAATAGAACCAAAAGAGAGTGAGTCTAGTGATGGTATTTCAGATGATGAGCTTTTGGTTTTTGCTAGGAGATTTAGAAGGATGATGAAGAACAAGGGCAAATACAAGGGTTCAAGTTCAAAGGAGCACAAGATCGACTTGAGCAAGGTGACGTCCCATCACTGCAAGGAGGCTGGACACTTCAAGCTAAACTGTCCAAAGCTCAAAAAGAAGGACAAAGGAAAGAAGGAAAGGAAGAGAGTACTCATGGCAGCTTGGGAGGATCTTGAGAATGACTCAAATGAAGAAGAAGAATCTGAAGGCTGGAAACAACAATCTTGATGAAGTAAATTATTATGATTTGACCATTGAGGACTTACATGCTATTATTGATGATCTCACTTTAAACACCTCAAAACTGCTTGACAAGTACAATGAATGCAGATTTGAAAGAGATGTGTTGAGAGTTGAAAATGATTTTTTAAAAGAAAAAGTAAAGGAAACTGAATGTGCTTTGGACATTATTGAAGAAAACAGATTTCTAAAATCTGAACTTGAAAAATTAAAAGGAAAGCACATTGTGGATCCTTCCCATGAGTTAATTGCTAAAAATGAAAGATTAAATGATATGATTAAAATGCTGAATGGTGACTTAGCAAAATTTGCTCAAGGTTCTAGTAACTTGGACAAATTACTTGCAAGTCAAAGACCATTGTTTGAAAAATCAGGTTTAGGCTACATAGCCAAGGAAGATGTAGTTTCCAAGACTTCGTCTATAAAATTTGTGGCTTCTTCATCAAATACCAAATCCATACCAAACAAATCAGGTATTGGATATGTTTCAACTTTTGAAGAAAAATTTGATGAAGCATACACAAGTGAAACTGAGCCTTCACCAAGATCTGATCCGAGTTCAAACCGGCCAGGTTTGGGTTACATTTCGAAAAATGAGGCTATTTTCAAGAAACCACCATTTTACAACAAAACCTCATATTCGAAAGGTAAAAATGTTCAAAGAAATTATGGTGAAAATGCTTTTACAAAGAGGAATAACTTCAATAAAAATCAGTTTATCAAAAGAAATGCATCTCCTCCAAAAACCAGAAAATTTCAACACTTTAATCATTTCAAGCAATATAACTCACCTCAATTTCAGCGACACACATCAGAAAATCATTGTGTCAATTGCAAGAAATTTGGTCACTCATATGCACAATGTTTCATTGAAAAGAGAGTTGTAGGAAACAAAGTTTACAATGTTGTTTGTGATTTCAATGCACTTGGGCAACCAAGATGGATTAACTTCAAAGGATCCAAATTAATTTAGATACCTAAGGCTACTTGAAACTCATCATGCAGATTTGCCTAGCATCTAAGAATAAAAAGGACATGTGGTACATGGATAGTGGATGTTCAAGGCACATGACTGGAAGGTCAACCTACTTCATCAAACTAAATAAGTATGATGGAGGTTTTGTGACATTTGGAGATGATGGTAAAGGTAAAATTATTGCTGTTGGAAAAGTA
This sequence comes from Arachis ipaensis, assembly GCF_059453495.1. Lineage (NCBI taxonomy): Eukaryota > Viridiplantae > Streptophyta > Magnoliopsida > Fabales > Fabaceae > Arachis > Arachis ipaensis. Next base: position 10,580,616 of record NC_142439.1, on the reverse strand, counting down.
GGTAATGAGCAATCTACTTTCATTGATGATATACTTTTGGTATGTGGTTTGAAGCACAACATTTTGAGTATAAGTCAGCTGTGTGATTTAGGATATTTAGTGACTTTTAAAAGATTTGAATGCTGTGTTGTTAATGAAAAGACAAATAAAGTGATGTTTGTTGCCAAGCGTTTTAATAATATGTATGGAATTACTCTTGATGAACTAAAGGATCAAAATGTAGCTTGTCTTCACTTTAAAGAATCTGAAAAGTGGTTATGGCACAAGAGATTGGGCCATGCAAGTATGTTTCAAATAAACAATCTTGTAAAGAAAGAATTAGTAAGAGGTCTTCCTTTGATAAATTTTGACAAAGATATCACTTGTGATGCTTGCCAAATGGGAAAACAAACAAAAAGTTCTTTTAAACCAAAGGAAAACATCTCCACTAAAAGACCACTTGAGTTGCTACACATTAATTTATTTGGTCCAACAAGAACTCAAAGACTAGGTGGTAAACATTATGGTTTAGTAATTGTGGATGACTATACTAGGTTTGGTTGGGTTTTATTTCTTGCACACAAAAATGAAGCCTTTTCGGCCTTTGAACCTTTTTGCAAGAAAATTCAAAATGAAAAGGATTCAAAAATCTCTTCTATAAGAAATGATCATGGAACTGAATTTGAAAATAATTTGTTTGAATCCTTTTGTGAGGAATTTGGAATATCTCACAACTTCTTTTGTCCAAGAACACCACAACAAAATGGTGTTGTGGAAAGAAGAAATAGAAGCATACAAAAAATGACAAAAGCTATGCTTTGTGAGAGTAATGTTCCAAAATTCCTTTGGGCTGAAGCAGTTAACACGGCTTGCCACATTTTGAATAGAACAATCATAAGGAAATTTTTGAAGAAAACCCCTTATGAACTTTGGAAAGGCTACCCACCAAACTTAGATTACTTGCACATCTTTGGATGCAAATGTTTTGTTTTAAATAACAAGGATAATTTGGGTAAATTTGATCCAAAGATGTATGAGTGTTTGTTTGTAGGATATTCCACAACTAGTAAAGCATATAGGGTTTATCATCAAGATGCTAGGATTATTGAGGAGTCCATACATGTTACATTTTGTGATACTAACTTGGTACAAAGTATTTTGAAAGATTGTGATACAGGAAATCAAGCTCAAAAAGAAGATGAAACTACTTAGAATCATGACAAAGAAAATTCTGATCAAGCTGAACTAGAAACTGCAACTGCTGAAAATTCAAGAGACAATTCTATTTTATCTCATGAATTTGAAAGAAATCCTGAAGTCAGTAGCACCCAAAATCCCTTGGTATCTGAATCTGCCTCCAAATCTACCAGACCTCGTGAATGGAGATTCTTAAAGAATTATCCTGAGGAATTTGTCATTAGGGATGTTTCTCATGGAGTGCAAACACGGTTTTCCACTAGAAAGGCAAATGAAGGATCAAACATTGCCCTTCTTTCACAAATAGAGCCTCAAAATGTCAAGGAAGCCCTTAGTGACCCTTCTTGGGGTAAAGCTATGAAGGATGAGCTTCTTGAGTTTGAAAAGAACCAAGTGTGGACTTTGGTTCCAAGGCCAACTGGAAAGAAAGTGACCGGCACCAAGTGGATATTTCGGAACAAGTTGGGAGAAGATGGTAGCATTGCAAGAAACAAGGCAAGGCTAGTGGCACAAGGATATGACCAAGAAGAAGGAATAGACTTTGATGAATCCTTTGCCCCTGTTGCCCGAATGGAAGCCATAAGACTTCTCTTAGCTTATGGTACATTTTGTGGTTTTAAATTATATCAAATGGATGTGAAATGTGCATTTTTGAATGGTATGATAGATAGAGAAATGTATGTGGAGCAGCCTCCTGGTTTTGAAAATAAAGAGCATTCTAATCATGTTTTCAAATTATCTAAAGCTCTCTATGGTTTAAGACAAGCTCCTAGAGCTTGGTATGAGAGACTTAGCTCTTTTCTTTTGAAAAATGGTTTTCAAAGAGGCACCACTGACACAACTCTATTTATCAAGAATTCTAATGATTCCTTCATTTTAGTTCAAATATATGTTGATGACATTATTTTTGGATCAGCCAATGGGTCTCTTTGTTTTGAATTTGGAAAACTCATGACAAGTGAATTTGACATGAGTATGATGGGGGAACTTAATTTTTTCCTTGGGCTGCAAATTAAACAAACTGAAAAAGGTATTTCCATTCATAAAGAAAAGTATGCCAAGGAATTAGTTAAGAAATTTGGTATGGAAAATGCCAAACCTATGGGAACTCCCATGCACCCTAATTCAAAATTAGATAAGGGAGAAACTGAGAAAGATGTAGATGAGACTAGGTATAGAGGAATGATTAGTTCTCTTATGTACTTAACTTCCTCTAGACCCGATATTGCGCAAAGTGTTGGATTGTGTTCAAGGTTTCAATCCAAACCAAAAGAGTCACATCTTTCTGCAGTTAAGATGATCATTAGATATGTTCATGGCACATCTAATTTTGGTCTTTGGTATCCTAAAATTGATGATTTTTCTGTAGTTGGTTATTGTGATAGAGTTGATAGGAGGAGTACTCCAGGCCTATGTTGCTTCCTTGGAAAGTCATTGAATGTTTGGTCAAGTAAAAAACAACCAACAGTGGCCTTATCCAATGCTGAGGCTGAGTATATTGCTGCTTCTTCTTGTTGTTCTCAGCTTTTATGGTTAAAAATACAGCTTGCCGATTACAAATTAAATGCTAAAAATATTCCCTTGATGTGTGATAATATGAGTGCCATTAATATTTCTAAAATCCAGTTTTGTACTCTAGGACTAAGCATATTGAAGTGAAATTTCACTCAATAAGAGAACATGTCCAAAAGGGATATATTAGTATTCAATTTGTTAAATCAGAGGAGCAATTAGCAGATATTTTCACAAAATCATTAGCTGAGGATAGATTCTGCATGCTTAGGACCAGTCTAGGAATTTTGAGTTATGATTCCTTGTTCGATAATTGCTAATGTATTTGCTGGAGCATTTTGTCTCATAAACAGGTATGAGACAATTCTGGGTGGATGATGAACGTTCCCTTCAATCAGCGCAGTCTGGATTTGTTGCAAGTGAAAAATCAATCTGGGCCAACCTCAAGTCAGATCTGGGTAGTCCTATGTGTTTCCTTAATTCAAACCACATCTGGGCCCAATATGAATGTTACATTTTGTTTGCTAGATTTTTTGATGACTTGTGTGTTTAAGTTTTCTTTAAAGTTTTTTTTTGTTTTGTAGCCCAAAAGGTTTTCGAGCTAATTTAATTTTTTCATTTTGGTCCAAAAAAAGGTTTCAGTTTATTTTTGTTGTTTTTCAAAATTTAAAATTAATTTCTTGTTTTATTTTAAAAATCAAATAAAATCATTCTTGAATGAGGTCATGTCTTTTCAATAGATGATGTAGTTGCATGGTTTGAGAAACTTTCTTTTGGGTACGGTTACCAACACTCCCTCTCTTCCTTCCATAACTTCTCCTCCAACTCTTCGGTTTCTTCCCACTCACTTTACTGCTTATCTTCCCTCAAAAGATTGAAACCAACCAAATGAAGAAGAAAACCATTGCTAAAAGGCCTCCTCGTGAAAAAGTGTACAAGCTTCCCACAAAGCCTTCCACTCGCTCCCAAGACCGGACCTTTACATCATCTCCTTCTCCTTCTACCTCTCCTTCTCGCACTACTCCCATGGCACGAACCAAGACCACACCAAGGTACCCTGCCACTGCCAAACCGACGCTACCACCGAAGGCCACACCTTCCAAGCCAGGCTCCTCAAAACCTGGTTCTGCAAAGCCTAACTCCTCCAAGGGCAAACGTCCGGCGGCTGAAGAACCTATTCCCGAACCAACACAACCCAAATCCAGGTCGGTTCCTGTGCGCTCTTAACGAGGTAACACTCAAGTTCCTCTCAAAAATGTTAAAGAACCAGACATTGGACCTTTTGATCACAAAGCTCACTTTTTGACCTCTCATTCGAACTATAACCCCTATAGATTCAAATCTGCCATGAATAATAATTTTTATGAGGGAGTTATCCAGTATCGTACCCTGTGTCCATCTTTTCTTGCTGATTTGCCATCTTTGAAAAGAAAAAGTTTTTCATTTGTTGATAACTTGATTTTTCTGGACTGGAATCATCTTTTTGACATCAAAAAGCCTGTTTATCCCTTATTGGTCAAAGAATTTTATGCAAACATGACTTATCATGAAGGCACTGCTCATTCATATGTAAAGGGCCGAGACATAGTTTTAAACAATGAAACTATCAGTGATGCTTTGAAGTATACTGATGTTGGGCCTTGTGCTTACACTTCAGTTAAGTGGGATGAAGGAGTTGGAATTTCTTATCATGATGCATTGGCTCACATTTGTGAACATGTTTCTTTAATTGATGGTATTACACCTACTCACAAAGCCCTAGGATATGAGCGTGCTCAGTTGCACCGAATGGTCAACCACATTATTCTGCCTCAAAGTGGCTCATATCAAAGGGTTTCCTACACTGATACTCTTGTTTTATATGCCCTTCTCACCAAAACTAAAATTTCATTTGCATACTTGATGGTTAGATATATGTTTGACTCTGTTAGGAGTGAAAAGGACAAAGCACTTCCTTATGGCATGTTTCTAACTTGCATATTTGAGTATTTTGGTGTTGACTTGACCAATGAAGAATATGAAAATAGACATTCATACCTAAAAGGAGGTGGTTCAGTGAAACAGAACAAAGGACCTACTCGATCTGAAAGGGTGGTCTTAGATGATGAAGATGATGAATTTGTTCCTGAGGATTCTCCTTCTCTCTCTACTGAGGGTACATCCATCTCTACTGGGAAGAAATTTGCTTTGCTGAATGTGGTAAAAGATGTTGTTCAGAAGTTTATTTCTCAATCAAATCACTTGATTGCTATGAGCAAAGAGCAAAGGAAGCTGGCTAGCAAGCATGAGAATTTCCTAAAGAAATCATGGGATAGAGTGGCTGTGTTCATGATCTTCATTAATAACCTTCAAAAGGATGAAGACCCTGCCACTGATGTCGAAGAGGAAGCTGATTCGAAGGGAAATGGTTCTGATGCCTAGGATTTGTCTCATGAAAACTGCTGCTGTTGCTCACTTTCTGTCTCATCAATTCTGTTCATTTTGCTACTTTTGAACTGTTTTTATCTTGGATAACTGTAATAACTCTAAATACTGTTTCATCTTTGTTAGTTTAGCTAGAACTTTGGACTGTGATCTAACCTTTTCTTGCAGGGTTTATATTGATGTTTTTGTTGATCATGCTTATTATTCGCCCTTGATGAAAAAAGGGGGAGTAATAGCACTAGGATAATAGGATGGTAGCTACAGCTACTAGTAATTCTTTTGGGATTTTTGTCTGATTGCTGCATTAAAACTTGATTTCACATGCTGAATTCTTTTGCTGCTGATATTAGCTTGTTGTTGGGCTGATTATATAGTGTTGTTTGCTTGATATCCCTTTAACAAGATAATTGTGTACAACTCTCTATTGTGTTCTCTTTAAGTACAATGTAAAACAGGAATAAAGAGGAAAGCATAAATCCAGGGGGAGCTAATCTTGAAAAGGAAAGGGGGAGCAACACTAAAGCAAGTAACATCAAAGGGAAGTTTTCTAACTTTACTAAAAATTTAATTCCTTTTTATCATTGCTTGATTATGTTTGTCATCAAGGGGGAGATTGTTGAGTAAAGAAATTAATTAATAAAATTGATAATGACAAACATTTGATTAGTGGGCTAATCATCAAATTAGTTTTGATTATTTTTGATAAGTGATGTAGGCCAAAAACAAGTGTTGCAGCAGCCCAACATCAAACAAAATATATCTGCTAATGGGCTGAATGGTAAGTGAAAATAAAAACAAGCCCAAGCCATTCATCTCAAGCTAAATTCTTCAAAGAAGCAAAGGCAAGGCACCAACGGGTTGAACTTGAGTAGAACCCGATCCAAGCCCGAATTGAATTTCAATTTCCTCTCTCTTGCTTTCACCAAATCAACGTTCCTTTCTTCTCTATCTCAGTCAAATCAAAAAATCAGAAAAGTGAGAAAGAGAGAAAGAGCTTCTTCCCTAAGCTAGTCACCAAAGAAGCAAGAGAGAGAAGGATTAAGCTTGAAACACAGAAGTCTAATTAGAAAATCCAAACCAAATCAGGCTTAGGTTAAAGGTAACTCATTTCCTCTTGCATGCATCAGATCTTCTTCTCTTCTTCCCAACTCTCTGCTCTGTCCGAAATGGGATACAAAGGAAAGTTATTTTCTGTTCTTCTCTGCTGTATATCCAAGGTCTCAAACTTGTCTTGGGGACCAAGTTAGTTTTCAAGGGTTCATATTAAGTTGACCATTGGAAGACCTTTGTGGTTGCTACTTTATGGCTTTCGGTCAAGATGAAGAAGTCAGAAGCAAAGATTCTAATCTAAGGTTTAATAAGAAAAAGTGAATATGTGGGTTGGTGAAGTTCAAGGATCAAGGTATTGACCTTGGAAGAAGAACCCAGCAACATGCAAGGAAATAAAAGAGGTTTGCTGTTCATTCAGAAACCAAGGAGAGATAACAAGAGTGTTGAGGTTTTGTTCTGAGAAGAAGTCTTTGAAGAAGTTCAACTAACTGGACAGTGTAACCTAATCAAAGGTGCATTCTGCCAGTATGAAGAACTAAATCAGAGGCTTGCTAATCTGGTTTTTCGCATAGCACAGAGGTTGTTGATGAAGTCAATCTCCTTCATGTTTTACAGATTGTAATGTACTTTTCTATGTTTATCTTTCTGTAATTTCTTGTGAGAAAAGACATTGTGAGAAAGCTCAAGTAAAAGCCATGAGTGGAAAAAGGCTGAGTGAAATACTTGAGAGAAAAGCCTAGAGTTATTTTCAGATTTCTTTAGGTATGTCTATGTCTTGTATCTTGTACCTGTGAGGTATCCCTTTCTTAGTTGGGTTAGCACTAAGAGTGAATAGTTAGGTATTAGCATAGCCAATGTCAAGTTAGGTTAGAACTTGAGTGTGAAAAGATTGTGTCAATCCGGTGAAATTGGTGTATGTAATACTGTTAACGATAGTGAAAATTCTTCCACAGTTGTGGAGGAGACTGGATGTAGGTTGCATAGCACAAGGCAACCGAACAAGGATACATGCTGGTGTTAGCTTTTTCTTCTCTGCTATGTTCTGTTTTCTGATATTCATGAGACAAAAATAAATTGTCTCATAAATTTCTGCTACTGAGTTCAAACAGAATCAGAATTGTAATTTTGTTTAAAAAGGGTCATAACAGCAACTTAAAAGGAAGACATAGATTCAACCCCCCTTCTCTAAGCCTACCACAACCTTCACACGTCAGCTTTATCATTAAATGCAAAAATTTGATTTTTATATAATAGAATAGATTAAAAACTTTCTCATGTTGTTACTCTACAAATGGAAACGTTTCAATTAATATGAAAGATAGACAATTTTAATGGATAATTTTAACTCAAGTCACGTAATTTGAAACAGTCTGTTTAATTGCGTAGTTTTTTCTAGATCACTCGATACTTGCCTGAGATGAAATTGAATGTTTCTTTGTGGCTCATTTAGATATTTCACTTGTGTTTTAGTGGACGTTTCTTTTGTGCTCATTCAAATGTTTCTTTTTTGCATTGACAATTTTTTTTAAATTTAAATTTATTTTGGAAGCAATCAGATATTTTTTTTTTAGGTGTGGCGGTTAGTCGCGATCTACATCAAGCATTCAGCGGCACAGTGAAATGTGCTACATAGAGAGTCGTGCGGCTATGGAAGAGAGAACCAAGGGGTTGTGTGATGGTTTTTTCAAACTTTCAATAAGTATAAGTGAAAGGTGAAAATAAAGTTAATTTTGGATAAGATTATAAGGTGTTTTTTCATTTTTTTTTTCCAACGATAATTAAATTTCATTAAGAAAGAGAAAGGTCCAATTGGACTACACACAAAAGGGAAAAAAAGGAAAAGTTCCACCAAAAGACAAAACCTGTGCTATTACAGTGGACTCAATTGTAGGGATTTAACATGTTCTTGGTCTCTCATTTGCTATCCTTCGAGCCTCTTCGAGACATATCCATGGAGTCTTCCTTCGCTGCTCAAATATAAACTCATTTCTAGCTTTCTAGTTCTGCCAGGTAAGATTTACGGCCACCATTTCCATGTTACTGCCTCCTTCGATGTTATTCTGAAATTTAGGCCACCATTTCCAGGTTTCTACTTCGCGAGTCGGTGAAGGAAGTCCAGCTACTCTCCATGCTTCCTTCGAGTTTGGGCACATCCATAAACAATGTACTACTGTTTCTTCTTGCTCGTTGCACCGAGGACAAATTGGACTGATTGAAGGGATTCTTGAGTGGAGCTTCACTTTTACAGGTAATCCTTTATGGAGGGCTTTCCACATAAAGGTTTTTATCTTCGGTTGACTCTTTGAATTCCATATTCCTGACCATAGCTTCTTGGTTTTACACTGTTCAGGTAGAAAATCAATTAGGGGATGATTGAATTGAAAGGTTATATGGTAACCTAAGGACACAGAGTAGCATCCATTATTTTCCTTCATCTAGGTAATAGTATCTTTCCCGTTGTGTATATTGGTTTGTATAATTGCTTGAGAAATTTCCGGATTGAACCATTCTCTGATCTTACTCTGATTCCATTGTCTGTTTGGTAATATGAGGTCTGAAACCCAAATTGGTATTGGTTCTGGTCTGACATTAGAATTAGGAGTAATTGTAGTAAATTCCTTGACCCAAGAATCTTCTCTGATCCTACTGAGATACCTCTTCCAATTTTCCATAGTAGGCCTTTTTCTAAGATTTTTCTTCCTTCTAATACACTTTTTCAGCCCCATGATAGGTTGTTCCCTGCTTCTGCTCTTAGGAAATCAGTGTATTTACAGTATTTACTTTTGTACACCTTTGATATCAGGGAGTTTGGCCGCTTTAAAAGTCTCCACCCTTGTTTTGCTAACATTGCAAGGTTGAAGGCCTTTAAATCTTTGAAATTCAGTCCTCCTTGAGCCTGCGGTCTGCATGTAATTTTCCACCCAATCCAATGTATTCTTCTTTCATCCCTTTGTTGGCCCCACCAAAATTTGAGCATAGAAAGTTGTATATCTTCTAGTAGGGAGTCTGGTAGCTTGAAACAACTCAAAGTGTATAATGGAACCGCTATGGCTACTGCCTTGATCAAAACCTCTCTGTCATTCGAAGACAAGAAAACTCTCTTCTAGTGTTGTAGTTTTTGATTTACCTTGTCTCATATGTAATTAAATGTTGCTCTTTTCAATCTCTGAACAACCGAAGGCAAGCCAAGGTATTTGTTCTGATTACTGACATGGGAAACTTGTAATATCTCTGCTAATCGGTCCCGAGTCCGAATTGGAGTGTTGTTGCTGAAAAAGACTGAAGATTTATCTAAGTTAACCACTTGTCCACTGACTTCTTCGTATACTTGTAGAATACTCAGTAAGTTCTGACAATCTCCTTCCAAGACCCTACTGAATAGGATAGAGTCATTTGCAAAAAATAAATGACTGATTCTAGGGCATCTGTGATTGAGTCTCAATCCAGAAATATCATGTCTCTGTTCTCCTCTGTGGAGCAGATGGGAGAGTCCCTCTGCACAAAATAGAAATAAATAGGGAGAGAGAGGGTCGCCTTGTTGCAGCCCTCTACATGGCTTGAAATAGCCATGAGGTTGACCATCCACAGTAACAGAGTAAGAAACCGTCATCACACATTCCTAAATCCAATCTAACCATTTTTTACAGAAACCCAACTTCTTCATGACATTCCAAACAAAAGACCATTCCACCCTGTCATATGCTTTGCTCATGTCCAGCTTCAGAGCTAAATCCCACTCTCTATATCTCTTATTTTTCAGAGAGTGTATGAACTCATGAGCTATAAGAACATTGTCGCTTATTAACCTCCCTTTAACAAAAGCGCTTTGATTGTCACTGATTAGTCTGTTCATAACAAACTGCATTCTATGTACTAGAATCTTAGAGATGATTTTATAAAAGACACTACTAAGGCTAATAGGCCGAATTTGCTTCATGCAACTAACATTAGGAACTTTAGGAATAAGACATATGTGCATATGGTTAAAAGCCTTTAACAATTTACCTCCCTGAAAGAAACTTCTGACTGCCCGAATCACATTGCCTTTAATTGTCTCCCAAAAGAATTGAAAGAATTTCGCTGTGAAACCATCGTCTCCCGGGGCTGAGAATGAATTTATTGAAAAGACATCCGTTTTAATATCCTTTACTGTAACTGGTTGAGTCAAGTTCCTATTTGTTGCTGCATTGATTTTCTTGGGGATCCCTTGCAGCTCCTCTTTAGGGTCTCTTGGATTGTTTGAAGAAAACAGATTCTCAAAATATTATTGAGCAATAGCTGCGATCCCTTTAGTTTATCTTCTATATGACCTTCATCATCCTGTAAAAACTAGATCTTATTTTTCCTACTCCTTGTTTTGAACTTGGAGTGAACAAATTTTGTATTCCTATCTCCCAGTGCAGCCACTGCACCCTTGACTTCTCCCTCCAATATCTTTCCTCAAATTCTAAGGCTTCTTCTAGTTCAGCCTCCATAATCCTCAATGCAATCGGGTCAGCATGCTCTCTTTTTTCTTTTTCGGCCTTGAGTCTTTCTTTTTCTTTTTCTTTTTGCCATTCCACCAACCTATGTCTGCACTTTTTTAATTTTCCAGCAAGTTTGAACATAGGTGAACCTTCTATTTCTTCACTCCATGAGTCTTTGATCAAAGACACCACTTCTTCTTTGTTGCACCACCTCTCTTGAAATCGAAATCTCCTTTTATATCTCCTGTTGTTTCTCTCAAGGTTCAGCAGTAGTGGTTTATGATCAGATCTCCAATCTTCTAAATGAGCCACATATGCGTTCGGCCAAGTCTCTTTCCATTCCATAGTGGCAAGGACTCTATCTAGCCTCTCTTTGATCAGATTTTCTCCAAATTGTCTATTGCTCCAAGTAAATAACTCACCTTCAAATCCCAAATCAATAAGTTCCCCCATGTTAATGAAGTCGTTGAACTCCCTCAAGGAGGATTCTGATTTTTTTTCTTCCACCTTCCTTTTCATTGTGAGTTTGAATTGCATTAAAATCTCCGGTCAATATGATCTTCCTCCTAGTGCCTTCTACTCTTTGAAGTAGCTCCATGAATTGCCCATTCCTCCCAGCATCATCCGTGGACAGATAAACTCCTATTGCCTCCCATGAGTGATTTGTTTGCTGGTCCTCCACCTCAAAGTGTATAAAGAAACTTCCATGGTCCATTACTTGGATAGTAACTCCTTCTTTCCATGCTAATGCCAACTCTCCTATTATCCCAGTTGGGTCCACCAAGAACCATGATTGAAACCCAATCCTCCTCAGAAAGCTTTCTACCTTCGAGGCATTATTTTTTGTTTCGCATAGAAACAATTCTTCGGGGGAATGAGATTTAACAATCCCTTTGATGTTGTGAACTATGAGGGGTTTTCCCAAGTCCTGACAGTTCTACGTCAGCATCTTTATCCCTCCTGGGGTGCCCATTGTAGGGTGGCACCCTCCCCCTTCTCAGTTGATATAGTTCCTTCCTGACACTGCCTCTTCCTTCTATCTGCTTCTTCTATCTCTTCAGGCCCTCTCTTAACTCCAGCGATATAACTAACTTCTCCCCCCTTCCTTGCTAGTTTTTTCAGTTTTATCTTCTTCCTCACATCCCTTCCTTTCTGTCTCTCTATAGAATCAGAATTAGGGAGGCTTCTTGAGTTATTTGTATTATCCGAGATCTGTTGGAAGCTTTTCTCCTTTCTTCCTGCCTCCAAGACTCTCTCACTTTCGGCTACTTCCTCCTCTACTTCCTCTTCTACCAAAGTTTCTTTTTGGTTGCTTTGAACTTCTTTCTCCTCTTTTGGCTTTTGTATATTACTCTCATTCATCGATAAACTTGCAAAGACCCAGATTAAGTTAACTGGAGTTGGCTTCTTACTTGCTGTCTTCCTTCCCTCCTCTGCTGAGAATCTGTTCGGATGTTGATTTTCCTTCTGCTCTTCGATTTTTCTCCCAACCCACTCTGCCTGTAACCACTACCCCTATTTTTCTTCTGTTGCTTTCCAGTTGCAGAGTCCTCTAAGTACTATTTGCATACTTTATTTTCATGTCCAAGGAAGCCGCAGTAATGACAGAAATTACCAATCCTTTCATACTTTGGCTGAACCTCAATAACCTTCTGATTTCTTCCTGCAATTTTTAGAGTTCTGTGCAGGGGTTTTGATATGTCCAACAGTACTTTAACTTTCAGTAGCCTTGCTTCATTCCCTTTGATATTAAACAAATCAGCCTCCAGGACCCTTCCCATCGCCTCTCTCCGACTCTCCTACCTAGTCCCTTGGTTTTGCATTGCTATGGTAATCCTCAGAGTTGGATCCATACTGGGACGTGGGTAAATTATGCATCTGCTATTTGTATATCCTCGCTCCAACGCTTTAGGTTCAAGATATAATTCTTGAAAAGTGTCATGCCTCTGGGGTTTAGTCATCCGCTCTGTTAGGATTTGGTAGGGAATCCTAATTTGTGTGATACATTTACCGAGTCTGTTTGGACTCCAATGGCAGCAAATACTGCAGTTTCTGATCACATAAATTTTAATGGAGAAGAGGAAGATGACAAGATAATTTAGTTTGAGGATGAGGATATACAGGAAGGACTGAAAAAATGCACAAAGAATTTAGTGAGAAGACTATTTTTAGATCGACATTTTAGCTCTAGGCACGGGAAGCCGCTCTATATGCAATATGGAGACAGTCGGAAGATTTTAAAGTTGTAGATCGAGAAAAAAACCTATTCCAATTCTTTTTTGACAATAAGATCGACCTAATAAGAATTGAGAATGGTGTTTTTTCATTTAATTGGACCTTTTGTTAGAGTCCATATTATAGTTGGATGGAGTTGACCATATTTTAATTGCTTACCTAGCCAAATTATTTTTAATAATATATAAGATTGTTCCTGTCTTTAAATTGTTCACAGGTTTTGATAACATCTTACTATTATTTAGTGAACAATATAATGGGTCTTAGCCAATGAGTAATAGTTCAAATGGCATAGTCTCCTCATACTCAATTAAGAGGTTGCGGGTTCGAGTCTCATATCTTTGATAAAAAAAAATATATATATATATATATAATGGGTCTTAGCAAATTAAAATAATTTATTATCATTTGAATACTAATATTATTTTACTTGGAAACTTAATAAAAAAGAGATAGACATCGACTTGGTTAAGAAATAAAAACAAAAGTTACGAAGGTAAATCTATTGTGATTTATTACTAAATAATTAGTATGAATATATACTATAATTAATTAAATCGATATGATTGAATGCTTAATTCAATAAAATTTGAATTTTGTTTGTGTTGATTCTACTCAATTAACACGTTCTAAAGTGGAGATATGATTCGTCGTATATATCCTTTTAGTCATCAATTCTATTAAATATCTTTCTAATTTTTAAATAAAGAAATAATTATTTTATAATAAGACTTTAAGATAATAGTTTTGTTTATTCTTTTATTTAAAATTATATCATTAATTCTATGAATTGGTACTTACGTTGTACTATATATTAGAATTAGAATCATAGACATAACATCTGACATGTTCGATCATAAAACCATGGTGCCATCACCAAGTTCTTCATACTTGTCAATTATAGTGCTTTTGTTATCAGTTTTTTTGATAGATTCAGCTTCAATCGAAGAAAATTTTATCCAATGTCTAAGCTCATATTTTTCAAGCAATCCAAAACAATTTTCTACAATAATTATCACTAGAAAAAACGAATCATTATTCACTAGCACTCTTGATTCCACAGCACAAAACCTAAGGTATTTGACACCTTCAACGCCAAAACCAGAGTTTATATTCACACCTTTGAATGAATCACATGTTCAAGCTGCAGTTATTTGCTCAAAGAAATTGGGTATTCACATGAGAATACGAAGTGGCGGCCATGACTATGAAGGAGTCTCATATGTTTCTGAGATTGAAACTCCTTTTATAATCATTGATTTGGCTAAGCTTCGTACAATTATCGTAAACATAACAGACAATAGTGCCTGGGTTCAAGCTGGAGCCACGATCGGAGAAGTTTATTATAGAATATCAGAGAAAAGTGAAGTTCATGGATTCCCTGGAGGCATATGCACAAGCATAGGTGTCGGAGGGCACATTGCGGGAGGTGGATTCGGAGCCTTGGTGAGGAAGTATGGGCTTGCAGCCGACAATGTCCTCGACGCAAAACTTGTTGATGCCAATGGGAGAATACTTGACAGGGAAGCCATGGGAGAAATCCCGTTTTGGGCCATTAGAGGAGGTGGAGGTGGAAACTTTGGGATCATTCTTTGGTGGAAGATAAAGCTTGTTCCTGTGCCAAAATCTGTGACCGTGTTTACAGTTAGAAAGACAACAGAACAAGGCGCAGAAGACATTTTTGCGCAGTGGCAAGAGGTGGCTGCATCCCTTATTGACAATGATCTTTTCATAAGAGTCATCTTTCAACCAGTTAGTGCTGCCAATAAAACTGGGAGAACCATCTCAACTTCCTACAATGCCCTCTTTCTTGGTGAGTCTCTTTAAAATGTGCAATGCATCCCCATTTCAATGTTTTCTATAAAATGAAAATTCATGTGCAATCAACTTCAGGTGAAGTTGATAATTGAGAACTGTTAGACAAATCATTATATATCTAGCATATCCTATATAGGAGAGATTTTTTTTTTTTAACACTTAAAGTGTAAATTATCTCTTTTTTTTTTCAATCTTATACTGAAATTCTATATCTTTTAAGATAAAAAGAGTTGAAATCTAAATTTTTAAGTCACAAAAGTTTTGATCTAGTATCATGATCCTACTTGCTCTAAAAGTTTAAAACATAAGGTAAAATATATAAATAGTTATATATTTAATATAAAACATCAAATTGTATTGTATTTAATGTTTGTATTTGTATTTTTACAACAAACGTAGGTGATACAAATAGACTCCTCAAAGTTATGCAAAAGGACTTTCCAGAGTTAGGTTTGATGGAAAAAGATTGTTTGGAAATGAGTTGGATCAAATCTGTGCTCTATATTGCTGGCTACCCTAACGATACAAACCCTAATGTCCTACTTCAAGGAAAATCAACATTCCAAAACTACTTCAAAGGCAAGTCAGATATTTTTACAACTCCAGTAGGCGCGTTTCAAGAGTTATCAAGAAGGTTGCTTCAAGAAGATAATCCCTTAATGATTTGGAACCCATTGGGTGGAGCAATGTGGGATTTCAATTTTTATGATACGCCATTTCCTTTTAGATCAGATTTCTATTATATGGTTGAGTACTTAACTTTGTGGCATAATGCATCTGAGGATGTATCAAAGCATTTAGATTGGATTAGGGAGATTTACAAGTACATGACCCCTGCTGTGGATGACCAAAGAAGAGTAGCATATGTGAACTATAGAGATCTGGATTTGGGAGTGAACAAGAAGAATGCCACAAACTTTAAAGAGGCAGCAGCATGGGGTAACGTGTATTATGGAGTTAGTATCTTTAAAAGCCTTGTGAAAATAAAGAGAAAAGTGGATCCTGAAAATGTTTTTAGGCATGAACAGAGTATCCCAGTAAATCTATCAATCCAGGTTTAAAATGTTTCAAGGGTTTGTTTTACTAATTTAAAAAATAAAAAAGTTGTACGTAGATAATACTATGCATTAATAAATAAAAAGAGGAATACACACTCAATATATAGTCCCAATAATTTTCATTTCCAACTACTTTGGTCTCCATCTACTAATCCTTCTTTAAAAAAATTAAAAGTTGTTCCATTTATTATGAAAAAAAAAAGAGAACAATGAATATAATAAAATCTTGCTTTTTATTTTTACCTCGTATTTTTTACTTTTTTTTTCATAAATTTTGCAAACAAAAAATACTAAAAACAGAAACAAAAAATACAAATACAAATTAAATACACTCTTAAAATATTATTTATTCTCAATTTTTCACACACACTTCTAGTAAAATATAAAATTTTTTTCATATTTTTGTAATTGTTAACAGTAAAAATAGAAAAAAAAAGTAACCAACTTGTTATATATCTATCAATCCAATCTTCTCATTATTTTTCTCCTTTTATCTTTTTCAATTAATCCTCATTATTAACTCTAATGTGCATCTGAGTCAATCTCAGAATTCTATTTTTTAAAGCTTTCTTAATTATTCCCTCATTATTAACAATAATGTACATCAAATTCAATCTCAATTTTTTAAAAAACAAATCTTTTATATATATATATATCCTTCATATTTCTTTTTGAAAGAAAAGATCTTAACACATGTGTATCGAAAGTTACCTGAAACGTTAATTTGGGTCCAAATGTGAGGTCCAGACTTTTTATGAGGCAATGTCCGACTTGTTCATACGCCGAGGTGCTGCCGTCCGAGTTCCTCGTGAGGAGGTGGGAGGTAGTACTTGCAATAGACTCCGATGTTAAAATTAGCAAGGGCTTTCGGCATATTTTTTGTAGATTAGAACGTAAATTATACCTGAGAGGTGTCAGGGTATTTATAGCAGAGTGTCAACCACCTTTGTTAGAGTAGTTCCACATTTATTGGTGGATAACCGTTCCCTTTATCTTGCGAGTTTGTTGGAATCTATCTTTTAGAAAAGATAGAGATAGTTGGAGAGGTTCAGGGAGACGGTTACTCACTTGAATAAGTAAACCATTCCTTTGTCGACACGTCCGACTTCTTTAAAGAGGTCGAGTGATTGGAGGCCCCTTTTATGGATTAGGACCCTTATCCTTGTTAGGCCTGGCTTTATTTGTTTGGGATAGGATATGACAATGTCCCTGTTTGAGCCCTGAGCTTTCAAGAGGTCGGGCTTAAACAATTCATGGCCTTGGTTTGGACGTCAGGTACTCGACGTATTTTTCAAAAATTTGAACGTTGTTTCTTTTAATGCAGGGCAAACGTTGCACGGCAGTTTTCTTGGGATCCGCACATGTTTTTAAAGAGGAGTTAAGAGGCCATTTTGTCCCTTGTCTCTTATAAAAGCGTCTTGCCTCTTCTTCTTCGTCCCCTTTTCCCAACTATTGAAAGCTTTTTCATTATCTTCTTTATTCACAAGAATCTTTCTTCTTTTGTTCTTGCCTTCTGGTCGCTCTTGATTCCAAGATTTCTTCATCTTGGATCCTTTGAAGATCTTACCCTGTGGAGAGGAATGTTTGTGATTTGCAGTTTTGACGTGCCCCTCTTCCTTCCGACACTTTCCTCAATATTGGTGCTTAGTAACTTCGTGTTCTATTTGTGGTGTAGTTGTCTTGAATGGCTTTTGAATAGTAATTTTCACAGTGGACTCTTTGTTTGTTGATATTTGGATTTCGGCGACAGTCTTAGTTATTTTCTTTGAAACTTTTCTTTGAGAAAGTCATTGACTACTGCCCTTTTGTCTAAAAATTTCTTTTGAAACCACTTTTTGTTAATTGAACTGCAACCACTTTTTGTTGATTGAATCATTGTTGGTTATCTGGAAATTTCTGATATTTTGTGGAACTATAAATGTAACCATTTTGTTGTTTGTTGTCGTATTGCCCCCAATGGTATCGCTACTATGTGATGATGTCGTTACTGATAGCATAGGAAAGACACCATTTTGACGCTTTTTGTATGTAGAAGAGCTTTGAAATTGTGTTGATTGGTTTTATTTGTTTTTGCCCGACCTGTTTTGGACGATGTCCAAGCTCTTTTTAGTAACGGTTTCTTTATTTTGCATTTATAGGTGTAGTTTTATGTCGCATTCTGTTGTTCTCAATATGTCTACCAAAGTTCTCCCTGGTCTCTTAAATTTGGAAGATACTCCCGACCTTTCTTGTGTCCCCGTGTTAGATAGAGAGTATATTGATGTTTTTCGTAGGCATCATAAGATATGTGATAATAGAGAGGATGAGAGGAATTACGAGTTGATAGTACCTGATCCCGAGGAGAGAGTGTGTTTTCCTCCTTTAGATAAGTCGGAGCACCTTTTTTCTATGCTTATGATTGCTTCTTCTCCAAATTAGGCATCTCACTCCCCTTTACTGATTTTAAGACAAATATTCTTTGGGCCCGTAATGTGGTCCCTTCTCAGCTTCATCCGAGCTCCTGGGCTTTCTTGAAATCTTCCAGCTTTTATGTTGGGAGCTTAATGTCCGACCTTTTGCTAAGGTCTTTTTTTACCTTTTTGTGTTCACCAAGACCGGATCGTCGAAAGGAAAGTGTTCCTGTTTTTTTTTTTTGTGCCGTTTAGGGTAGAAAAGTTTTTTTTTTCTATTTTTGATGACTCTTTTTATGACTTTAAAAACTATTTCTTTAAAATCCGAGCAGTAGAGGGTACCCGACCTTTCTTTTTAGATGAGAATGATGAACCTTCTTTCTCGTTGTATTGGGAGGAGAAACTGGTAATAGGTAGGTACGAAGTAGATGACTTAGATGAGATTAAAAGAAGTTTTGTGAACGTGTTGAAAGAGTGTTGGGGCCGAGCTCCTCACTTGGACACTAAAAGATTCGTAGAGGACCTTGGTCAGCTTTGGTCCGAGTTAGGTAGTTTTTCGACCTTTAGCTTTTATGGCCCTTTAATCATTTTCTGTTTTTTCTCATGTGCTTCTTGTCTTTGTTTTCAAGAGACCATGGCTCCTAAAAATGCGGCGATGAAACATTTGCGCCAAACTCAGAAGACAGTAGTGGTCCGAGGTCTTCAGGACAAAGAAGCCGGGGGAACTTCCTCCCAATCTTTCCCTAAGAAGTCGGATTCGGGTCCTTTGGCTCAAAAGAAGATCATTCCTACCCTAAGAAGTTGGATGATCCCTCCTGACCCTCCTCCAGAGAGTCCTGTTGCTCCGACTTCTCCGTCATCTCTAGGGCCTGCTCTCAAGAAACAAAAGACTTATGAGGAGGTGAGCATTTACGACAAAGGATTTGACAGATTTGCCTGTAGCAAAAGGAATATCCTTTTTCATAGCCGCATCAGTATGGATGATGTGGCTATTCAAAATTATCTCAACCTTATGGCCCGCAACGGCATTCGGCTGGCAGGAATGTGCACTTCCCTGGCTAAGTAGTTGAGAAAGACTCCTATTAATGTCACACAAAGTTTTTTTAAAGCTGCCCAAGCCGAGGTAGAAAGGCTAAAGGTGCTAAAAGATGAGTTGGAGGAGGAGAAGGTCAGACTAAAATCTGACCTGGAGATAGCTCGGGCTCGAGTAAAGACTGTTGAGGCTGCTGCGACTATGGCAGAAGGAATAAAGAAGAGGGCGGAGGAAAGTTATACCCGGGCCTATGGAGAGAAACTCGACCTCCAGGAGGAATTGAAGACTGTCAGGGAGGAATATGCTTCTCTCCAAGAATCTATTGTTACTCGGATGGATGAAATGTTTAAAAATTTGAAGGCTCAAGTTCAGGTCCTGACTCTCGGGGTCAACCTCTCCTTATTTAGTCTAAATAATATAATAGTTAATGGGAAGATCGTCCCGGCCCAGAGGATGATGAGGAGGATCCTGTGTGTGACCTAAAGTCTCAAGCCGGACAAGCTTCCCAGATTCTCGAGGTTCAATTTGAGGTAGTAAATGTTGAAACTGCTTCTTCGCCTCCGATCCCTGCTGTCCCGGTCTCGGTGCATCCTCCTACCCCTCCTGTCCGAGGTGAAGATGCCAATACCGGAAAAGCCCTTAATCCATTATTTGGCTTTACATTATAGTTTTTCCTTTTATCTGGTTATGTTTGAGATGGCCCGACTTGTGAGTCTTTGAACAATTTTACTTTTGTAATAGCTAGTAGCTCTTTGAACATTTTATTTCAGTTATAATTGTATTTCTAACAACTTTTTTAAAGTTTTATTCAAGTTACTTTTGATCGTTAAAGAACTTTTCTTCCCCTCTGATAAGTGGGTTAAGTATTTTTTGGGAAGTCAAAATTGGTATACCTTAATATTTTTGGTGTTGTACCTTAATGTCTTTTTGAACGTTATTTCTTTCTTGAAACTCGAATAATGGACTTATTTGTATGGATTTCCCTTTTAGATTCCGACTTCATGTAGCCGGATTTTACTAAGTTACTTCTACACTTCGTTTTTATCCACCTTATAATTGAGGTCAGTTTTCACGAGTTGTTTATATAACTTCTTACATTAATTTGTACCTCGTCGCTTCATCTTGCCGACCATTTTAGGTTGGGCAATGATTTTCGCGGTTTGTCAAGCTTAAATTAATGCGTTTTTAATAGGAAACCTTTAGAAGAAAAGTGGAAATTTCATGAATATCTGAAAAATTCCTTTACATAAGCCTACTTACTAAGGGTTTAAATACCCTTATCCCCTTGCTTTGGTGCCTCGTTAAAATCTCGCTTTAGAAAAAATCCTTCATTAGGGAAAAAATCTTAAGGTTGGAAAAAGAGTACACCAGGGAACAAGGATTACTTCCTAGCTGTAGTATTTCTTTAGGTTACTCGCATGCCACGACCTCGAGAGCTCCCATTCTTGGAGATCGGATATTTTGTAGCAACCTTTCCCTAAGACTTCAACAATCTTGTAAGGTTCCTTCCAATTCGTTGCTAGCTTCCCTTCACCTGGCTTCTGAACTCCGATGTCATTTCGGATCAGTACGAGGTCGTTGTTGATGAAGCTTCTTTTGATAGCCTTCTGGATGTACCTTAGAGTCATCCTTTGTTTTGATGCCTCTTCTCTAATCCAAGCTCGTTCTCTGATTTCTGGAAGGAGGTCGAGCTCTTCTTTTTGTGCACGGATATTGGATCCTTCATTGTAGAATATAATCCTAGGTGATTCTTCAACAATTTCTATAGGGATCATGGCTTCTATTCCGTAAGCAAGTCGGAAAGGTGACTCCCCTGTTGTGGAATAGGAAGTTGCCCGATATGCCCATAGAACTTAAGGGAGCTCGTCTGCCCATGCTCCTTTTGCTTCTTGCAATCGGTGCTTCAACCCAACCAGTATGACTTTGTTAACAGTTTCAGCTTAGCCATTGGCCTGAAGATGTTCTATCATGTGAATTAGTGCTTTATTTTTAAGTCGTCTACCAGATTTCTGAAGGTTGAGTCAGTAAACTGAGTTCCATTATGTACATTATGCACATTATGTTCTCTTGTTGAACATTTAATTTTTAATTTGATTTTCAGGGATTATAGAAAAAAAAATACAAATGAAAGGATAGTAAAAGACACATCAACAAAAAAAAACAGAGGATATACTAATTTTTTCTGATTTAATACCATAATATTATGTTATATGTGTTCTTGATTTTATCATTGTTTTTATAAAGTCATTGGTAGATAAGTATGTTACAAGCAAAGTGTATTGAATAAAGGAATTACTTTGTATTTTGGGATATTCTGCATAACATTATTTTACAATTTTCATTGTCGTCATTTTAGTTTGATATTTTTTTTTTGGAAATTATCATTGAAATCATACTAAAAAAATAATTGTTAAACAAATATGTCATTCTACATCACTACAAGACCTTAACTAAATGACATCAAAGCTGATTGATTTGTAAGTTTTTATAATTATAATTTCATAATTATTTATTACTTTATTTTTTATAGACTAATTATTATTTTTTACATAATATATCTCGTATCACTTTATTAAGTTACTACTTTATACTGGAGGATCAGAGCATTGAAAGTTGGTTATTGAACCCTCAAAGAATACTAAAAGCATGGGAATGAATGTGCTAAAAAGTAAAAACAGAGAACGGAAATACAAAATTGGTCTTAAGTAAAAAGATTTTGTGAAAATGCATAAACTTAAAACCACATATTTCTGTGTTTTTAAGATGGTTTCCAAACAAAGAAAATTTAATTCGAGTTTATGTAACTAGAAGGTAATGATCTAGGTAATTTGAAACTTTGTGATATTACTTTTGGGATTGATATTATATTTAGAATCTAGACTTCTTCATACTCAAAGACTTAAAATATATAACTATATATAGTATGTGAAGTTATTAGTTAATCTAGGTACTTTTTGTTTTATGGTATGAATAGTTGTTGTGAAAAATGTGAAATCTTTGGTTAACTTTTTTCTTCGTTTATATTAATAATCAAATTAGCATGGTGTTTCTTTAAGTTATAATATTAAGGGTTAAGTACTTTTTTTGTCCCTAAGTTCTGGGGTCAAAATCAAAATTGTCCCTAACCTTTTTTCCTTATTAAAATCATCCTTAACATTAAAAAACATTATAAAACCTTCCTTTTCTTAATTTTTTTTTACTAAAATACCCTTAACCTCAAATTCTTTTTCATCTTCTACCTTCGTTTAACTCATCACTCTTCACTCTCAAATTCCCAATTTAAAAAACCCTTCAATTTCACCAAACCCTCCCTACACTTCCCTTTCCACACAACCACTACTCGCTCTCCCACCACGCCACTCACCTCCGCCCCCTAGCCGCCTTCGCTGTACCAGAGAATATTGAGGAGCTCGGCATCAAGATAACTGGTCTCACCCTACCCCCCCTCTCTTTCTTTTTCTCTCATTTTCTAAGCTTGTCACCGCCGCCAAGGTCCGTCAGCTCCATCGGGCTTGTTGTCGTCACTGAAGATTGCGGCCTCTAATGGTACTAGGGGTGTTCGCGGTGCGGTTTGGTTCGGTTTAAGGGAAAAAGTCATCCGATCCGAACGTTTAATTTATGTGTGGTGCGATTTGTATTGGATGAATTTTTTTTGGAAATCCGATCCGATTCGATCTGATTACAAGCGGTTTGGATTGGTTTGGATTTGCGATTTTTTAAATAAAAAAATTAAATACATATAACAAGTCTCAACATCAAATTGTAAATAATCAACAATGACATAACAAAGTCTTAACAATATCTTAAAAAGCCAACGATAACATAACAATAGAAATAAAATTATAGATTAGTTAAAATAAATAAATAAATAACATTTTGAACATAAAATATTTATTAAATAATAATAATACATGAATAATAAAAAAAATATATAACAAATTGAACATGTTATAATTGTAAATATAATAATAAAATAATAATATTATAGCACATTGTGCGGTTTGGATTGGACTAGATCGGTTATGAAAAGTAGATCCGAAATCCGATCCAATCCAGCGGTTTGTAAAAAATAGAATCCAATCAAATCAGAATTAGTGCGGTTTTAATTGGTTTTCGGTTTGGATCGGATTAGATGAGGGGTTTAATTTGGATCGGTTTGAATTTGAACAGCCCTAGATGGTACGGTTTCAATAACAATGTCTCGAAGAAAGCCGAAACTCAGATCCAAACTTTCCCTTCAAAGTTGGACTCTCTCTCTCTCTCTCGTCGTTCCCTTCTCCTCAGTTCAACAACGACAACAATGGTCTTTCTTGTTGCAAGCATCGTCTTGCTCAACCTCTGCTCCTTCTTCGATTCCTCTTCCTCTCCCCCCTTCTGCGTTTTGATTCTCTCTGTTCGGCTTCTTCGAAGGCACATACATTAGGCATCAGATCCGGTTGCTTCTAGGAGGACTTTGGCAAGAATAAAATCATCATCTTTAGTGCTCCATGGGTGAGGAAAAGTAGGTGTTGGGTGTTCTGGGGTTTGTTTTGAGGAGAAGTGCTCCATCAACTTCTAGTGGTTTTTGTGTTTTGTTGTTGCAGAGAAAAATATTGTGTTTTGGTTTGTCTTGGTACAAAATACAAAAAAAAAATATTGTGCTTTATGGTTTGTTGTTGTTGTATTGTTGTTGTAGCAGCTTTAGAGAGATTTGGAGGAGGGAGGGGCTCTTGTAATGGTGATAGTAATGAACAGATGAAGATGATAGTAGAGCTGGTTAATGGATAGAAGAGAATGTTTTATCAAGGGCAAAATGATCATATAATTAATATTTTAAGTGAGAATGATGTTTTTAAAGCGTTTTTGAACACTGAGAATGATTTTAATAAGAAAAAAAGATTGGAGACAATTTTGATTTTAATGTTTTTTGTTATTTTTTTAAAACAAAAGCTCAACACAACAAGGTAGAGCAAATAAGGACAGTCAACAATCCAATATAAATAAAAACAACACAACTGATCTCCAAGTCATCTCCGGCATAGCCATCAACAACAAAAGGGATCCACACCACTCCACTCGTTAGCGCTGATGAAGGTCATGTTGATAATTTCTTCAACGCCTTTGCTTGTATTCTGGAAGATCCCGCTATTTCTTTCCATCCAGATGTTCTAGAGAATCGCACAGAAGCACCTCAACTGATGCCTTTGATTCTCCTTACTCCTCGATTCGTCTGTCCAGCTTAAAAAATGCTTTCATCGAACCCGGATAAGACCATTGTCGGCCAAAAGCTGATATCCAAGCACTCCACACCTGCCACGCAAAGGTACAGCCTAGAAACAAGTGATGTACATGTTCCACATCATTATTACATAACACACAAACATTATCTTCCTCAGTGATGATACCAAACCGGCTTAGCCTTTCCTTTGTATTCACTCGGCCTATACGCACAAACTAAGCAAATAGCTCCACTTTTGGTAGAACCAAACCTTTCCAAATAGTCCTAGTAAAGCTGAAACTGGTTATCTCCTCTGGTAGCATTTCCTCCTGTATCACCTGCATAAACGAGTTAGTTGAAAAAATACCTTGCCTATCATATTTTCACACCACTTTATCCTCTCTGTTATGTACTAGTTTCACAGGTCTCAGAGCCTCATGCAATTGGCTCAAAAGTTCCAATTCTCATTGAAAGAGCTCATGCCTCCATTGGAAATTCCAAATCCACTCTAACCCATCTCAAAACCTACAATCCCCTATAACAGATCCACCTTGGTTTGAAACAGAGAAAAGCCTCGGGAACCGATCCTTTAGAGGCCCACCGAGAAGCCAAACATCCTCCCAAAACCAAGTCCGTTGCCCATCACCCACCTCCATTGACAAGCCTGTGACCATCTTATCCCTAATCTGTTGATTTGTGATATGTACTTGGCATATATCCTTCCATGGGCCTCCTCTAGTAGGTAGTACTTGAGTTGATAGTAACTCATTTGAGTTCAGATTATGGCAGGAACACACTACCTTCTTCTACAACGGGCACTCTTCTTTTACAAACCGCCACCACCACTTAAATAACAGAGCAGTGTTTTGAATCAAAGCGTCCCCAACTCCCAAATCGCCTAGCTTTTTAGGAGCCTGCACCACTTCTCATCTTACCAAAGCCATACCATTTCGACCATCTTCCTTACACCACAGGAATCTTCTCTGCAATGAAATCAACTTCTCAGCAACAACTTTTGGCATCTTGAATAGACTCAAATAATACACTGACAAGCTATTTAATACAGATTTGATAAACACCAATTTTTCAGCTTTATTTAACACCTTAGCTTTCCACAGACTGAGCTTTTCCTCCACTTTGTCTATGATAGGCTTCCAAGTCTTCACCAACCTCGAATTTGCACCTAAAGAGATTCCAAGATATTTAACTGGAAGAGTGTCTCCCTTACAACCCAACAAGTTACGCATACGCTGGGTCCACTGCTCATCACAATTGATTGGAATCAAGCTGGACTTATCAAAATTGATACTAAGCCCTGACATCAACTCAAAGCACCTCAGCATCCGCTTGTAATTCTTAATAGTCTCCTCCCAAACCTGATTCTTCTCATCTCTATTATGTGCACCATAGACCAGGATAAATGAACAATTGAATAGACTCTTTAATATTACTCCTTCAACACACAACCACCTCTCCCCCTTATAGCAATTATTTATTTTAAACACCAAATCATTCCAAATTAACAATAATCCACCAGAGGCACCATCAGAACCTACATATTCCCAGCCTAAACCATCTTGCCCCCATATTCTTGTAACGTTAAACCTCGTCACTACCTGCTTTTTAGTCTCAATTAATCCAACCATATCTAACTTATGTTTATTCTTAAGGTCTTTCACCATTCGCAACTTTCCATCACCTCGTAACCCCCTAACATTCCATGAACTAAAAATCATTTAAAATATTTTTACACACCTGGTTTTTATTTTTTGGTCTGCACCGTCTCATTTTCGCCTTCTGCTTTGTCACTTTTCTTTTACGAGCTATTTATGCGTTCTGTGCTTGGAGGATTTCCATAATGTCCACATCCTTATCTTGCAACACAGCACCTGACTCTTTTCCCAGCTCCCAGGTCCTTCTGTTTTCCAGCAATTGCTCTTAGGTCCTTCTGTTTTCCAGCAATTGCTCCTCTAACTTTGAACACTGACTGTCGCTGTCCTCTGCATTATTTTCCAAGTCCTCATGTCGAAAAGCACCCCCTTCAATGCCATAGTCAACCTGTTTGCAGACCCTCCTCCTATATCTTTGGATAAGACACTGGCCACTATCTGATCTCAGCTCAAGCAAGGCACCGGTGTCGTCACTTGTCTTTAGGTGCCCGCGGTCCTCCTGGATGCATCCCTCAATCAACGTGATGCCTCCTTCCTCAACCCCCTCATCAACTTCGTTACTCCCACCGTCACCGACGACTTGTCCTTCCACCACCCCAGCCGTTTCAAGCTCAGCCCTGGCCGCTAGTAACTCTGCTTCGCTACCCACTGCACTTCCATCATCGTCAACAGCGTCGGGGAGATTCTGATAATTTTTTATTTGGAAATTTTGAGAAAATATTGATTCCGTGCAGTGTCCTCATATTAGTAAGGATTCACCAAAGATTGAACTCTTGACCTTTCGAATCTAGAGCTCTGATACCATGTCATGATACCACTCATTCCAGAAGCTTATGCTGATGGAAAAAGGTAACAATAATGGTTATATCTCTAATACTCCCTAAACCTCCATCGTACACATTATACAAATATTCCATTGGCTCCCTGTACTTTCTCTTTATAATTTTGTCTTATTTTTTACATTTTAGGTGTGTGATGCAACTTTTTTTATTTAACTAAATGCAAAACCATATATTTTTGTATCCATATTTAAATTGGTAGATAATAATTTTTTTATTTAAATAAAAGCCAAAAACTAATAGAATAATAATATAAATCGTGAATATTATTAATATAAAAGCAACTTTGAAATCGTTAATAATTTAAAATGCAAACAATCCAATTGTCAGTTCAAACATTTAAGCATTACATGGTATATAGTTTTAGAAATTTGTTGTGATTTAAGAATTCATAAACCACCATAATAAATAGTGTGAGCTTACTACCAAACGAAGGTCAGAAAAGGGTGAACTCTTTGAACAAAATAATGAAATGGTGGAATGAAAATAAGGGAGAATCCGATTCTCTAACTAAAATTTCAATAGAAAAGCTAGTAATTTTTTGTTCATTAACGAAAACATACTTTGCATGTTCTATACTTTTGATTATGGTATCCCACCACAGTAGCCATCCAAATCTTTTACAAGATATCATATCATAATCCTTATCTTTGTTTTATTTTTCTTCAAGAGTAACCTTTTGGCAAAAATATGGCCCTTTTTTTTTTGTTTCAAGAATCTCCCTTTTCCCAATTTGTTTGTCTATGGATCAACGAAATAAAGCTATTAGTGCTAACAAAAGAACTTTTCAGGACTAAAACCACAAAAGAAGTTAAGGGCAGGTGTAAAGCTATTCATTCTAACTCAGATTTATGCGGGTAATCAAAGTTATTTTGAAATCAATTTGTTGTTGTAGCAATGTTACTAGCTAGCTAGATACAATCTTAAAAAAGATAAATATAAGAAAATAAAGTTTAATTATACTATTGTCTAGTAATAAGTACTTTACCTAACAATTGATGATATTAGAGAAGTTGAATAATTAAGATTTTAATCAAGTTCATGGACTTTTTATACATTTTTTGCACACGTAAGAACACTATTAGAATTTGAAAGATCCTCAACTATATGTCTTAATTTTTCCTCACTGCACTTACCGTGTGATATTTTTATTTTTTATTTTTCTGGCTGTCAAATTTAGAAAATAACATGAAATCACCAGTATTAATTTATGGATATAATTAGAGTACTTTAAAAATATATATTCAGTACATTTTTTTATTTCTTAATACACTTGTTATCAAGATTTTTAATTAATTTATAGGAAATTCTGTTCAAGATGGATTACTCCCTCTCACTTTTAAAATCAGCCAATTAATATAAAATAATTTACTATAAAATGATGATTTAAGTGCTATTAAATTGATAGGAAAATATCTTTTTTAATAAAAAAATTGTGTCGTTCACAAATTTTTAATAGTAAAAGTATTAAAAAAAAAAGTTTTTTTGAGAAGTTACCATTTATGTTTCGGTTTGAATTAGCTTTTTTGAATGAAAAAGTATTTTTTTAAATAAAGTATTTTTATTCAATTTAAAATTTATTTGGATCCGTCTTTTAAAAAAATATTTTTATTAAAAAAAGCAAATTATTTGTCTTTTTTAAATGCTAACAATACCTTACTTAAAAAAATAAAAACAAAAGATATTTTTAATACTTAATTTTTTTTTAAAAAAGATTTATCTAATTGTCAAATAATTTTTGTCTATTAAAAAATATCTTTTTTAAAAAAATAAATACTTTTTTTAAAAGCCAATCCAAACTAACCAACATATTTTTTTTTAATTTAAAAAAAATATTTTTTACATAATAAATAAATAAATAAGTACTTTTATATTTTTGTATCTAAACATAAGAAATTTGTGTGGATGAGCTTATAAGAAAATATCTTTTTTCAAGTTATTTTTTTAAAAGATATTAAAATTAAGTAAAAGTAATTTTATGTTTGAATATCTTATGTAAAAAAATCTTTTTATCTATCAACTATATTTGGGTATAACAATATAAAAGTACTTTTTTGTTTATTTATTATGTAAAAAATATTTTTTTAAGAAAAAAAGATGTAAATTGTAGCTTCTAAAAAAATATATTTTTATTTCTACTACTAGAAATTTATCAAACACGATGAAAAATAAAAAAATATTTTTCATTGAAAAAGAACTTTTTTGTCAACTTAATAGCACCCAAACAAGCACATAATTGATAGATAAAAATACAATTTCGCTGGGTAACCAAGAGGGGTTCTGCCAACTCCTACCAATTTGTATTAGGCTGGACTTTAGAGTCCATTTCAAAAAAAAAAAAAAAAAACATGTCCAATCATTCATGGTAAACCTAATTCACCCCCAATTACCGCTACTAAACATAATAAATCCTATCTTTCACCGTTCAAGTCTAGCCTCATCCCCCAACCACGACGGCTGTCCCTTTTTGACCTCCCTCCTCCATCAGAAGACACATTCATTTAAAAGACACATTCACAAAAGACACTTCCATTAAAAAAATATTCATAACCTACATCAATGGACGATGCATTCGTTCTTTCTTTTTCAAATATACGTTCCATCGACGAAGCCATCAGAAGATGCAGGATTTTTGTTCGTGACCTCGGAATGACGTCAAGGGATACACGTTCGATGGCAATCGGGTGATAGAACACGTACGAGTTTTCGCGATAATCGATTTTACCATCACGAAACAGTGGCCCACCAATGAACCGGCGACGTAGCGGTTATTGCGGTTGGAACGGCAGCGCATCGCAGCGGCAGCGAATCGGCACCTGGGTCACAAGCTCGGCGTACTTCACCTTTCTAGAGAGGGATAGGATGTTGAAGCCATTGTTACGGAGCATGGTATCTCTGAGCATCAGATGCATGATAGCAGGCTACACTGAGTCAGAAGTATTAACATGTTAACCAGAACGATGATCTGGATGGAACGGGAATGAGAGCGAGGTCATCCTCTTCACGTCTAGGGTTGGCAATGGGTAGGGTAGGGTTTGAACTCTACCCTAATCCTACCCGCAGATTGAAAACTTTTTTAAAATTCTACCCTACGCTGTCTGCGGGTTGTGAATTTCTCAACTCTAACCCTACCCGTACCCTAAAGTTCTAAACCCTACCCTACCCGACCCTACCCGCAGAAAAAAAAAATTTTCAAGCACATATTAAAATTAAAATTTTAAATTTCATACATATTAATAAAATAAAAAATAAAAATTAAGTTCAAATTAAAATTAAAATAATAAAATCTTAAAGAAATCTAACATAAAATTATAAATAATATAATCATTAACTAATTTAGTGGCTATTTCAAGTTTTTATAAGAGGAAGATTGTGGATTCAACACTTTTTTTTTTTTTACTACATACATAACTTTTACATATATATTATATAATATATTAGGGGTGCGGGTAGTATAGAATAGGGTACATCTTGAACCCGTACCCTACCCTACCTGGTAAACCCGGCCCATACTGTACCCTACCCTACCCGCAGTGGATCGGATAGACAACCCTATCCGAACGGATTGGTCCGGATTGGATACCCACAGATAGGGTATAGATTACCAGCCTACCATGTCGCAAGAAAATGGGGCGATGAAATCTTGAAAGCCATGAATAACCACCATGCCATTGTTTTAGAGATTAGGTTGCGTGATCTCCACCCCTCCAAAAATAGACGCTGATCACAGTAACTTTGTGGACGATTACTCCACACAATTTTTATTATTCAAATTTCATGTCATTTTTTAAAATTCAAATTTATTAAAATAATTAAAATTATAAATTATTAATTGAATTATCAAAAGTTAACAGATTGACTCTTAATATCTAATACTTTTTCATAAAAATATCCTTTTGCATAAAATATTCTAACATAAAATTATTTTTAATTTTTTAAAAAATAAAAAAAATAATTCAAAAAAAAATATTTTTTAAAAACTCATTCAAATAAGCCCAAAATGCAACCATAAGTTAAAATAATATATTTTCACATTTGTTATCTTACTAAAATATATAAAATATTTTTATTTAAATTTTTTTAAAAATAAATTTAATTAAAAGAAATTTAATATTAATTCAAAGAACGTATAATTTTTCAAGAATAAACTTGACCATTTACTAAGTAGAATTGATTGATTGGAAGTAAATATAAAGTGACTTCACACTCATAATGCATAAGAGTTAAATTCTATAACGATCATCAAAATATTAAAAAGTCGTTACTTTTAGATCATGGTGTCATTTCATGATCCAGATGATTTTGATGTTCAAATAATGAAACACTTATAACTATGTGACTGTTCAAACATTACATTAAAAGAAAAAAAAATGACCTTTAATCCTAGTTTCCCGTACCCACATGATGTCTCAACTCCCATCACATCGCCATTGCCAATCACTTTTTTTTTTTTTCTTCCTCTTAAGTGATTCTTATTCTGAGTCTCAGCTAAGAAAAGTAACCTCCAAAATTTCACAGACAAAAATAAAACCGTCAAACACAGACGCAAATAGTGTCAAGTGTCTCCCACTCACGCCTTTCACCTTCTCCACTCTCTACTCTGCCGTTTCTTGCTTTTTTTTCTTACCACCCCATTTCACCATTCCGTCAAAAGTTGAAACTTTTTCATTAAAAGACTCCATTTTTGCATTCCTTGTGAGCTTTCTCTTTCTCTCTCTCTCTCTCTCTCTGACACGCACACACACATCTTCCCTCATACCTACTTAACTTCAAAGTGTGCTGTTATTGCTGTTTCTTTTGATTGTTCCTTTACTTTGATTATGTGGAAACTGTTTTCTGCTGCAAATTTAAACAAGTGTGATTGATCTTTGATTGGTTATCTACTCTGTATGTACCCCTTTTCACATTTCCTTTTATCTTAAAATAATCCAAAAAAAAAAAAACTGCTGCTTCAAGTAATTGAGGTTTAGTTTTCTTCTACCCATTTCATTGGATATGCTTTTCTTTCTCTGTTCCCCTTTCATTTTTCCCTTAGAATCCAAGTGGGGTATAAACAAATATAATAATAATAATAACTGAATCTTTATTTGGTTTGTTTCTCTCTTGTGACAGTTTCTGCAGGTGAAGAAGCTAGAGCTGGGAAATTCACAAGATGAATAGGGCATTGGTTCGTTTTCTGGTTTCTTTGTGGCTATGTTGTTGTTTTTGGTTGGTTTCAATTGGTGAAGCACAAGCACAAGGAGGAGAGTATATGAAGTACAAAGATCCAAAGCAACCAGTTGCAGTTCGTGTTAAGGACTTACTTGATCGGATGACTCTTGAGGAGAAGATTGGCCAAATGGTTCAAATTGATAGGAGTGTTGCTAATGCTGAGGTCATGAAAAACAGCTTCATTGGTAAGAAGTAAGAAGTAGTTAAAGGGCATATTTGGAAAGTGTTTTATTGCTTGTTTCCCCCCCTCTTATGAGCATTGTATTTGAATTTTTTTTTTTTTTTATGAATGTTTTAAACCATATGATTAGTTGGTGATTGTGTCCTGTCTTTGAAATATTTGCATGACATAATTTCCTTGTCTTGTTTATAGGTTGGGAAATTTTTAGAATGATGTGGCCTATTTTCATACACTTCCATTCCCGTGATTTCCACCAATTTCCCACTCCCACATCCAATCACATTGCAACATACAATTTCAATACTTTTGTCACTTATGTTGAGGGAATTTTTCTGTGTTTGTTACTTAGTGTCTTCATTCTTTCACATTTTAGTTCACTAAACATGACAATTTCTTTATAGATTTTATAATAGATGTTAACATTTTTGCATTTACTTGTAAATATGAATACTTAAGAATCTCTCTGTGGACTTATTACCAAAATGAGAAATGGCATGCTGATTCTATTGGCGGGGAAGGAAAGCCTGAAAAATCGGAAAGTTGCCGATTTTCTGCCATTTTCTTCCTTTGCCTTGTACTTCACTTGGATCTCTGCCCCCTTCATTCCTGTTTGATCTTTTTAGTGAATGATAAATTTTGGGGATTTTTTAGCTTTTTTTTTACAAAAGATCTTTACAAACAAAAAGGCAAGTTTCCAAAATTAAAGGAAGTGATGACATTATTAAGGAACTATCAATTAGCTGGTTCTTTTAATTGCTTGCAGGGAGTGTATTAAGTGGCGGTGGAAGTGAACCACTTCCGAAAGCTACTGCTCAAGATTGGGTTAACATGATAAATGAATTTCAGAAAGGGTCTTTGGCAAGTCGATTGGGTATTCCAATGATGTATGGGATTGATGCTGTTCATGGCCACAACAATGTCTATAATGCTACCATATTTCCCCATAATGTTGGACTTGGATGTACCAGGCAAGTTGAGATTTTGATTGTTTATTTGTCAGCATGTTACATGACAACTTTCGATAGAACTTTCGCACTTCACTTGATATTTAATGATTTATCTGGTTCAAGGATCTTGTTGCCACAATG
The DNA here is from genome assembly GCF_059453495.1 of Arachis ipaensis. Classification (NCBI taxonomy): domain Eukaryota; kingdom Viridiplantae; phylum Streptophyta; class Magnoliopsida; order Fabales; family Fabaceae; genus Arachis; species Arachis ipaensis. Next base: position 10,547,268 of record NC_142439.1, on the reverse strand, counting down.
AGCAAACTATCATTCTTGTGCAATGATGGTACTAAAATAAATTTGCTTATGATATCAATTAATTTAGCCTGAAATATACTTTGGTTTACAAGTCAATATCATTGTGTTTGTAATCTTAATGGTGTTTTATTGATGCATTAGGTTGTTTATATGCTTTATTTAGTTCATCCACCACTTGTTCTGTTCTAATAATCTTTGACTAACAGAGATCCTGACCTTGCCCAAAAGATTGGAGCTGCAACTGCTCTCGAAGTCAGAGCGACGGGGATTCCTTATGTCTTTGCTCCATGTATTGCGGTAAATAAAAAGCAAGAGTCTAATGATAAACTTGTGTAGGAAAAATTCTTGTTAGGCGTAATGTGTTCACATTTCTTCCTTTGATAACTTAACTAATTACTTCTGGAACACTATTTGTAGGTTTGTAGAGATCCAAGATGGGGTCGGTGTTATGAAAGCTACAGTGAGGATCCTAAAATTGTGGAACAAATGACAGAGATAATACCTGGACTACAAGGAAGTCTCCCTGCCAATGCCAAGAAGGGATTTCCATATGTTGGTGGCAAGTAAGAAATTAATCGTAGTAAATCCATTTAAAAGAAAGACTGTGTTTCCTTATTTGTTTTCCTCAAGTGTTTATGAACATATTTCCTAAAATGTTGTCCTTGCCTGGTGGTGAATTATGGTACATAGTTACATAATTTTCATGTTTAGTGCTTATGCATCACTAATGTTGTAATGTAATAATTAACTAATAAGTTTCAACTTTAAGAAATTAATGTTTGAATTAATCTTATACGTTGTGTCGAAAGAGCCATCGTATGCCTCTGTCTCTGTATCTGCAAGGTGTTGATATGTTGTATCTGTCATTGTGGTAGCCATGTGGTTCTCAATAATTGATACTCATTCATAATCTCAACTTAATTTAGATAATAAAGTCTTTTTAGGATGTTCTTGTGAGTAGTGAGCATAGTTTTGGTAATGCTCCAGAGTTCAAATCAGTAACAAGAACATCATATAATACAACAAGTAACGAGGAGTGGAAAAAGAAAGCAAAATCAGGATTATATGATGAAGTTGTATTTTGATGTAGTTGCATGAATAAAATTTTCATTTGTTTTCCCTCTATCATTCATCAAGTTTATACATTCCTTGCAGGACAAAGGTAGCTGCTTGTGCTAAGCACTTTGTTGGAGACGGTGGTACAACCAAGGGAGTTAATGAGAACAACACTGTGATTGACTGGCATGGATTGCTTAGCCTTCATATGCCTGCCTATTCTGATTCCATTATCAAAGGGGTCTCGACAGTGATGGTTTCGTACTCCAGTTGGAACGGGGTAAAGATGCATGCAAATCGTGATCTAGTCACCGGCTTCCTAAAGAACACCCTTAAGTTTAAGGTGATTTGATTACTTTCTAATCTTTTTTTGTGAATTTCACTACTACTATATTGTCTTGTATATCTCTATTATGGATAGAAAAAAATCTGGGAAAGCAACATAATTAAGTTACATTGTGTAGCATTCACTGATATTAAACCTTCTACTTTTAAGCCTTAGTTGTTTATCATCATTTGTTATATCCACATTGAGATGTTTTCATGTCATTTTTCTTTGAAAATTTCAATCGCCATTTGATATTTCTGTCATGCTTATTTGAGGAGGCATATGAAATACCTTCAGGGTGTGTGTGGTTGGGGAAATTATAAATAATTCCTAAGAATTTTAAGATGGGAATATCATATTTCCATGTTTGGTTCAAAGTTTAAAAAGCTATTTCCAAGCAAGTTTGATTCCAAGAAATCAAAATACCATCATTTCAATTCCCACCTTCCCTCTGGGTATATTTGATTCCCGTGGGAATGGAATCTGAGTAACAAAGTAATACTTGAACCACACACCTACTAGTAACAATATTAGATTATTACTTTCTTCTATTTATCTATTATAAAATTTATATTGGATTTGAAGCCTTGAGAAGTCTATTTGACACACATTGCAATAGGTGTATCTTGCATGATGCTTACTAACTAAATTTTTTTATTTATTTATCAGGGATTTGTCATCTCTGATTGGCAAGGTATCGACAAAATCACATCGCCACCAGATTCAAACTACACGTACTCTGTCCAAGCTTCCATTCAAGCCGGTGTTGATATGGTTAGTCTGTTCTTTATGGCCAAATTGTCAGCAGTACTAAATTTCTGCTATAGAACTTATTCTTTCTGTTAATTACTATTATAGGTGATGGTCCCGTACAAGTTTGATGAGTTCATTCAGGATCTTAATCTCTTGGTCAAGAACAATGTCATTCCAATGGACCGGATTGATGATGCTGTGGCGAGAATTTTGCTTGTTAAGTTTACCATGGGTCTTTTTGAAAATCCTCTAGCCGATTTCAGTTTAGTCGACCAGCTTGGAAGTCAGGTGAGAGCTCAAACCATCCCAACCATAAATTGGATTTTGTTGTAACAAACTTGGCAACAAAAGCATGTATATTCTGTAATGATAAGATCCTGTTGTGTATCTAGGGACACAGGGATCTTGCAAGGGAAGCTGTGAGAAAATCTCTTGTGCTGCTTAAGAATGGGAAAAATGGAAGTGCTCCACTTCTGCCTCTTTCAAAGAATGTTCCGAAAATTCTAGTTGCTGGTACACATGCTGACAATTTGGGTTACCAATGTGGCGGGTGGACAATCAAATGGCAAGGGTTTAGTGGCAACATGGACACAAGCGGTAAGCGACTAAAGATATGTCTAAAAGTTTCGGCTCATCCGAGGAACCTTAGAAACAGTTTAAAGTCTTTTTCTTTTCCATGAACAGGAACAACCATTCTTAGTGCCATAAAATCAGCAGTTGATCCAAGCACTGAAGTTGTATTTCGTGAGAACCCGGATAGCGAATTTGTAAAGTCCAACAACTTTGATTATGCTATTGTTGCTGTTGGTGAGCTTCCTTACGCCGAGACTGCTGGTGACAGCACCACTTTGACAATGACGGATCCTGGTCCAAATATAATCAACAATGTCTGTGGGAATGTTAAGTGTGTGGTTATCATTGTTTCTGGTAGACCTATTGTGATAGAACCGTACATTTCTTCTATAGACGCATTGGTGGCAGCATGGTTACCGGGCACTGAAGGCCAAGGCGTGACCGATGCCCTTTTTGGCGACTATGGTTTTAGTGGCAAGCTTGCTAGGACATGGTTCAAATCTGTGGATCAACTCCCTATGAATGTTGGGGATCCTCACTATGATCCACTCTTTCCTTTTGGTTTTGGTTTAACAACTGAATCTGTCAAGGACCTAGTAGCAAGGTAATTCTCATTTAACTCATGAAACCTTTCTCATATTACTAAATTGATCCATTGGTCATTGAACAACTCTCATTTCATTTGATGAAACTGCCTATGTTGTATGTAGGTCAACCTCAAGTGTTGCTAGTGTGAGGGCTTGTATATTTACCATTTTGGTGACACTAATTATCAGCTTATATTTAATAGGTACATTTGTGACTGTGATTTATCTTTAATGCTTCATCATCATATGTATAATGTAAGAATCTTTAACAGTTTAACCCTTTGTTTACATTATTGACAGGTGAAGCACAATTCATTGGAGCTTATTGAAGAGGGTAGCTAGAGAACTAACTTGGGATACTTCTCAGCTTAGTCTTATTTATTTTATCTCATTCATCAATGTATTGGATCACAAATATTGCTCATGAACTAGTGATTGATCTCTTTATTTCAATTTTCTTATTCAAGACTTTGTAAGGAATATCAGACAATTAGGGACATCAACTACTAGGATTTAGGTAGCCAGGCATTGAGCAAATTTGTTAAGAGATTGAATATTTTGATTTCTCATTGGGAAAGGGTGTGAGGGTCTTGTAAGTAAGTTCAGATTTCATTACCTCTACTCACACCATTGAAACTTAGAACTTAATCCAAGGCTTTGGTGTATCCCAAAATTCACAAGAATTAAAAAAGCAAATTTGTGTAGCCCCAGAACCACTATTTTTGTTCCACTATCTTCTATTTTTTAAAGTTATATTAACAAACAATTTGTTCAAAATTTCTTGATGATTTGAGAGCCAAGTGAAACTGCTAATTTGCTATCTCAACCTTTCCCCATTTTTTGGTGGAATTAATGAAAACAAAATATGTAATGCTTCTGCTTCCTAGTAGGAGTTGAAGACACCCAAAATTTAAGACTAATACATATGAACAAATGACCAACTTCAAGAAAATTTTATCATGTATTTCAACCGATTCTTTTGCAGCTCAATTCCTGTATCCTTATCACTTGCATCTACCCGTATAAGGAACATGGTCCTTGCACAGAAAGTTGCATACTCCTTCCTCCGGTCTCGTTAAAAAAAGCAACATGGTTCTTGCACAGAAAGTTGCATACTCCATCGACTAGTCTCGTTAAAAAAAGCAGTCCACAACAGCATGCTGAAAGATTGTATGTGTTTCTAAGTGATTAAATTTTTATCTTCATCCTCAGTGTTGGAACTTCACAGGCAGAGTACCAAGTCATACCAGCGCGAAAGAACTACTCACTCTTGTTTAATCCTTTGTCAGGCAAGCATCAACAGTGAGAAGGTGAAAGAAGAGATCAACCTGAAACAAGAAAGATGGGTTTATTGGACATTCAGACAGGTTGAACTGTTGAAGTAAGAGGCCAGGTAAAACATTTGGCATTGATGAGTAAGTTATAAGAATAAGTTTAACTAAGTTGTCAACTTTCTTCGGCTAATATCTGCTATTTTTTTAATCTTAAATTCGAAATTCTAAATCCTAAATCTTAAATTCTAACCCCCAACACTAAATATTCCAAAAATGAGGGTTAAAAAATAATTTTTCAATAAAGAAAAAAAATGGCTAATATTAACTACTTAAACGTTGGTTCCTATACTTTTTCTACAAGAATACCAAAAATTGAGTCAAACAGATATTCTGACAATGCTGCTAATATGACAAGAAGGAGAGGCAAAACTCGAAAGTCCAGTGTACAACTACAATACGTAGTGATTCATGAGTTTATGATGAACAGCATAATAGAATTCCATGTAGCCAACAACTCATAGTTGGACTAAAGATTGGTTTGTTGATAGTGATCATGGTAGTATCCTACAGTTTATTAAAGTGGCAAATATAACAATACATAAGTATGTTATACCATCACTAGCACCAAACGGAGAGAGGCAGTAGCTAAAAATATTGTCAATTTGTAATGTAAATTATAGCAGGAAACAAAAATAAGACTCAAACTCTCGGCATGTCCAATATATATTGAAAGAACGTATGGGTAATCAAAGAAAGCATAAGCTAAACTAAAATATTGATTTGTGAGTACATTACAAACCTTTTGTTACATTTGTGCTGCATCCATATTTTCATCATTTTCTTCCTCGTTGCTTTTGCGGTCATCTTCATCCTGGTTCGAGCCAACCAGCAACTGTTGATTTCCCACCGTACTTTCATCGCTCTTAACAAAGGAGAGCTGATCCCTAGGAAGAGTACTCCTTTTGTAATTCCAAACAAGCATTGAAATGTAATCTTGTGGTGAAACAAGACCTTGTTCCCTTATGCTGCTTTGTTGCTCCTCCAATGTCTTTGGATCCTCTAGTTTTATATATTCCAGCAATGACTTTTCATGATCCGGTCTCCAGTTACTAGGGAATGGAGTATAATCTGCCTCCGGTACAAGAGACAACCTTGTATATTTGAGCCCATCGATTGACTCGGCAAGGCCCATCCTTAGCAAATTCTGATACTCAGGAGACTGCCCTTTCTTCTCCTTCAATGGGCGGCTCAGGTTACGCGCACCGATTTTGTATACTTTTGCTCTTGACCGGAGCTTGTATTTTGCAGCATATAGCTTTGCAAGCGAGCCCCTCACGATGTAAGAGCAGAAGTTCACAATCTTTTTCCTATTATCTGCATACCTATACCACTCAGCCATGGTGCCCAAAAACTTGTTCATTTGAGCATTTGTATGAGCTTGAGTAGCGTGGAACATTCTAAAGCAAGGTTGGGGATCTGGATCCCTATCTCCCTTGAGAAAGTTCAGCTTTCTAAACTGCTTGATGCATTGCTTCAAGCTCGCCGTGACTGACAGAAGGGTTCCTACACCCTTCTCACTTATGATCTTACCACCGGTGGCAGTGTACCTAAGAGTGGGATAAACAACTCTCCTACACAACACATGGTCAAGAAACATTATACCTTTAGTTATATGTTCTATGGGAAGGCTCTCATTGTCGAGCTTGAGCATGTACTTCTGATCACAAAACTCAATCAACTGCTTCCTCAGCGAGGCTGCATCAGCCCTAGGCCCTCTAACACCAACCAAGATATGACCACCATATCTTATATAATCCATCTTCCTTGTCTTATCTGGTCCACTCGTAGGCACAAACTCCGGCCAAGACGTGTTACCCTGCTCCGCCTCCCCTTCAGGGTTATTCCATATAACATCACTCTTAGAAGGAACATAAAACTCCTTAATCTTCCCTTCCATCCACTTATCCAATTCATCCAAACAAACATTAACCAGAAGCGGGCTAAGAATCCCACAATGCCCCCAATTAGGAACCTTCTCGGCCTCCTCGGGCGCAAACCCGAAGAATGTATCCAACCAATAAGGATCAGGCTTAGGCTCATCCTCAGCCAACACCCTCTTCTTCTGGTACTTCCTCTTCTTCTTCTTCTGGGGCTTCTCAACCTCGGTCTTCACCACCGGAGTAACTAATGCGTCCTTTATCAAATCAACCACAAGCTTATCCCTCACATCCCTCATCACAGCACCAACCACCATTCCAACCTTCATTCCATCCAAAAGGGTACTCAGATCACCTTTCATATACCATAAATACCCTGCAAAACTCCTCCTAATAACCCTCAACACAGTGTGAGGAGTCCTACCGGGGCGAAAGGCAAAACTCTTGCTCGAAAACCGAGCCTCATAAATTGGCTCCAAGATCATCAGCAACACCTCCTGAACAATCTTGTCCTGAAAAGGGGTCGGTTGTGTGGTGGTTAATATGGCTTTGATTTTCCTCTTCGATAGGGATTCATAATCGGTGGTGTCTTTGGGGGACTTGATGAAGAACTTGAGGCGCTGGCCCCATCGGAATCTGCGGTCAAGGACGGCGTTACGGAGGGAGAGGAGGTCGTTGAGGGCGGAGGAGGGGACGGAGGAGCGGGGAAGGTAGGAGCCGGTGTCGTCGGCGACGACCTTCTGGTAGGCGAGGAGCCAGAGGTCGAGGCGGCGGAAGGAAGGGGAGAGGTTGGTGACGGTGGCGTTGGGGTGGCGGAAGTTGTCGACCCAGGAGTTGGAGAGGAATGCGATTGGGTCGTCCTTGAAGAGGGAGGGGGTGGGATCCGGTGGATGCCGGTGCAGCGGAGAAAATGAAAGGGCGCGGTGGTGTTGGTGCAGGTGCAGGTGCAGGTGCAGGGAAGGGGTTATAGTGCGCAGTGTCCGCAGGGGAGTATTGGTGCAGAAGAGGTTGAAGAAGTGGGTGAAGCGTCGGTGATGATGCATAATTTTTCTGTGTATTTTTTCCAGGGATTCATCTCATGAGTGTAGTGAAGCTGGAAATGGAAGCTGCAAAAACCCCTCCTCCACCAAACCCTGCAGCCCGCTGCGCTCAAGTTTTGTTCTTTTTTAATTTTTATTATTTTCTAATAGAAAGAAGTCAAATAACAATTTCGCCAGCCTCAGTAAATAATATTATTTTTTTGTTATGATTAATGATAATTTATATTTATATTAATAAATATTTTATACACAAAATCATGTATTTTATATTTATATTTATATTTTTATTATTTGTATATATAAATTAATAAAATTTATTTATTAAAAATAATTTAGTATTTATGTTAGATAAAATAATAACTAAAATTACTGTTCTGAACATTTCTGATAATAATTGAAATGGGAGTAATGTTTGGGGCTCATTTTTTTGCAAATAACAAAAAAGTATGGTGTAACACTATGAAATGGAGGCTTGGCAAAAATATTCATTGTTATGGTGTCAGATGAAATCATAATTTGCGTCTTGGATTTTTTATTTTTTTTAATTTCTGAAATTCGCTAAACGGAGGCAACGTTTAGCAATTCGAAATATTTTTTTAGCCCAAAATACAAGTTATTTTTGGAAATGGGCGTCTTTTTTCGTAGTCCAAAACGTAGGTTGCGTTTTTTGTGTATCAAAACAAATTTTGGAAGCTTCAAAACGCAGCCTACGATTTGAATAAAAAAATATTTTAAAAAAGAGTTTTGCCTATAAATACGAAGCGAAACTGATGCTACTGTCCTCACTTCACTTCTACTTCTATTACTCTTTTTTCCATAGTCGAATGATACATAGTGAGTTTTTTTTGGCATTTAATAGTCTAAAAAAAGTCAGATTAGGTGAGGTTGAAGTTATGAAAGGTATTGCAAATATGCGAGTGTATATTTTAACGGTGAGATTATACCAAACACACACGAAGCAGTAACTTTTATATGTGAATATCCATTTTCATTTGCTATTCCATGTACCATGAGTTTTGTAGAGTTGCAAAATTGTCTTTGTGAGAACATACAAAGTCACATTTCGAAAAAAGTGAGCAGTATTTTGTACAGAAATTCTGTATAAGTATTTGGTGGAATGATACAATTTCAACTGACGACGCATGCATGCAGCAAATGTTCTATATTTATCAACAAACCCGATTTCACGTGCCGATGATAGAGTTGTACGTTGAGTTTGAACAGCATACGGGAATGGATGCGATTGGCGACGATGTCAACATTGATGAACTCGGGGATATAGATTAGAAAGAAGATAACAACGATAGTGAAGAGGAGTTTGAAGCTAACTATGAGGTCGATGACGAAAATGATGACGGAGACTTGACAGGCAATCTGGCAATACAGAATGAGGTGGATGCGATTGTAAACCGGCACCCGTTTGGCATTTCGTCTTTTATGTGGACTCTGGATTTCGAAGTCATGCATGCCCCGAAATTTCCTGAGTATGCAGATATTGGTATGTTATCTTATGGTTATTAATTAAAGTTACCACTACCATTAATTTGCCTTGTACTAACAGTGGTTCCTTCGTCGTAGGTGGAGGCAATGTTGCAGCGGAAGATAGCAAGTTTAGGGTCAGAATGGAACTTGGTTCCATGGAGTCGGTGATATCTACAATCAAAAGCTACACTATATTTAGAGGAGTTGATTACACTGTGTATGAGTTTGAGCCGCAGACATTCTATGCGAAATGTAAGGGTTATGGTGCCGTTCTGAAGTAGAGGAAGAAACTTCGAGTTCAGTGAAGTGGTCGACTTATCCGAAAACACAACCGTTCCGAGCACGCAGAAAATGTGAGCCCGTACGTACCGCTCAAAAGATTCCTGCGTGTCACACGGCTCAATATCTCTGCACCGCCGGACCCATGCAAGATTAACCTTACCCAAGACATGATCTTGCGGACCGGACTCTCGACCGAAACACGCGATGCAGTTCTCCACCAAAAACTGGTGACTGCTGTCTAATCTACTCGTAACAGGCGCCCCATTAATCGGGAGGCCTAGAATACACGTCACATCTTCCAGCGTCACCGTCACTTCGCCGACCGGAAGATGAAATGTGTGTGTTTCCGGCCTCCATCGTTCCACCAAGGCAATGAGTAGTGCAGAATGGCTTCTCATTTTGTCAACTCGCGAAACATGTTGAAACCCAATGAGTGCTAATGACGCTGAAGCTACCTCATTAAAGATTTCTGGCGGATATAATTTTCTGGACAACAAATTTCTGATAGCCTGCAATAATAATAACCTGCAATAATAATAATAATAATAATAATAATAATAATAATAATAATAATAATAATAATAATAATAATAATAATAATTTTCATGAACGGTGATATTTTTTAAATAATATTATTATAAAAAATAATATTAAACAGTAATATTATATCATAAAAAATAGAATAAATTACCATTTGTACCTATCAAAGATACAGATGCTGACAAATGTACCCATATAAGAATAAAACGACAATTATAACCACGGAAGATAGCTTCCGTGTGCCAAGAGTACCCGGACGTTGGTTACACAATTGGTCCATTAGGGTATTCTTGGCACATGGAAGCTATCTTCCGTGGGTACAATTGTCGTTTTATTCTTATATGGATACATTTGTCAGCATTTGTATCTTTCATTGATACAAATGGTAATTTATTCTAAAAAATAATAATAAATCACTAAAAAATAATAATAAATTAATAAATAATATTATTAATTATTAAAAAATAACAATAAATTATTGTCATTATCATAACCAGTATTATTATAAACAAATAATAATATACTAATCATAATAATAATTACTCAAATATAATAATAATAATAATAATAATAATAATAATAATAATAATAATAATAACAACAATGTCACTAATAATAATAATAGTATAATTACAGTAGCAATAATAAACCCAAACAATAATGTTAATAATAACGATAATAATAATATTACCTATTATAATACAAATAAATAATATTCAAATATATATATATATATATATATATATATATCATTAAATATTAAAAAAAATTATTTACTCATTGAGGATGATACAAATACTCAATAATATGTTCTTCATGTTTAGTAAAATTACGAACTATTTTTTGTTTTATAATATCTACCCTAAACCTTCTACTCTTCTTCTTCCTCCCACAAACTCTCAGCACAACCTTACAAATTAAAACCCCTCTCTATAACCTCAGCAAGCCTTTCACCTCTTCTACCTTTGCTTCATGTGTTTTACGTTAAATTTGGGTTTTATAGACTCCATCACCATTCTCCTCCAACACGTGGCGTTCATGCAGCCAGGGAGCCTGCCAAATACAACCTGCGTTTTGTTCTTAGCTGCTGCCAAATGTAACTTGCGTTTTAGAAGTTCCCAAGCGGTCAATCGTTTAGTCATTGTCTACATGCAGATAGCAGGGACACATTTCGAGGCTTCAAGCTGCTTCTCTGCCAAACGCAAGCTGCGTTTTGGAGCCTGCATGCAGCTTTTCCTTTTTCCGTTGCACTCAAAACATAACCTGTGTTTTGCAGGTTACTGAGTTTTGCAAATCCACATTTGTGGATTACACTCCATGCAACAATATACTTGAACAACACCATTTTTACTTCTATTCTTTAATTAATTTCTGAATGTTTGGTCTACTAGTGTATATTTTAATAAAAGAGTGAAAAATACTTTTTAATAATGTGAGAGAGAAATGAGAGAGAGAGGGAGATAGAGTGCGAGAGCGGAAGCGTGCGACGTGAAAAAATACAGGGTGGGAAAGAACTAATTAGATAAAACATGAGAAAGATCCTAGGGTTTGGAATAAAGAAGAGTATCAACGATTGGAGTTTGAATCTTTTTCCATTTTTGTCGACAATTTACCAGAAGATATATTAAAGAGAGAACTGTTCAACTTGTTTAAATGGACAAGCAGAATCATAGACATATACCTATTGTGAAAGAACAAAAAGGGCTAGATCTATATCTATTTGCATTTATATGGTACACTACAAAGGGAGGAGCAATGAAGGCTGTTGCAGATATGAAAAGTATGGTGCTACGTAGAAAGAGGCTTTTTATAGCAGGAGCGAAGTATAGAAAGAGAGCTATTATTCGAAATACGGAGGGTAAAGAAGAAACGGAGATAACAGGATATGATGGTGGAGTAAGCGCGGAACAGACAAGGAGTAGAAGAGTAGTTGAAGAGAAAGTCGTAAAACAGCAGAGTGTTGCACTTATTAAAGAGCCGAATAAGAATGGGTGGACAAAGAAGTTAGAAGTACCGATAGCGAATGAGAACGTCACCTGGCTGCAAAGAAGTATTGTTAGAGGCATGAAATCGGCAATCGATTTTCAGGCACTGCGTCAAAAGATTCATAGGAATTGGCCAGGCGTAACATAAGTGCGGAAGTTGGGAGCATATAAGGCAATATTAACGTTTGATACTATGATAAGTGCTGAGGAAGCTAACACTTTTAAGATGATCGACCTTTAAAAAATGTTTTATACGGTGTGGAGATGGGATGAGAACGAGAGAAGTGAATCGAGAAGAGTCTGGTTAGAATGTTATGGAGTTCCAATACATGTATAGTTAACTGAGACTTTTTGAAAGATAGGGGATTAATGGGATGAGGTAGTTAAGTGCGATAAACTTACAGAATCGTGTGCATTTTTCAGTGTTGGTCATGTTCTGATTAATACGTGTTGTTTTGATAGAATTAATGAGCAGATTCACATTACAGTAGGTGCAAGTGGGTTTGGCATTCACGTAAAAGAGGTGGATGGAGAGGTGTACCGAGAAGAATGTATTCGTGAATTAATGCCTGCGGAAGGGGACCAGCGAAGAGTTACTAGAGATGAGATGCAGTACGAGGGTGCTGGTGGCATACTAAACAATGGTGGCAAACTGCTAATGGCTGGATGGGATCAGGTGGCGCTGCTGATGATGAAGGAAGGAAGGAAGGAAGAACACGATACGGACAGAAGGGTAATTTCCTGCATAGATTTGAATGAATGGAATCATATTAATTCAATGTATTATTCTGAGAACAATAATCATGCGGGATTTAAGGAGACTCAGGATCCTCAGGGATCATTTGAAATCAATCAAGAGAAAAATTCGGCAAAAACAGTGTCTTATAATTATGTCACGTGCAATGCAAATCCAACATGTGCACATGGAGGAGCTGAACTTGGGCTAGGAGCAAATAGGCCCAACAATTGGGGACCCTTACCTCATGATCGTGTAAAGGAGATGGCCCATGCTAAAAGGCCTTGCAGTGGGCTCCCAAAATGGGCCGGGGTGACCCAGCTGCTTTGCTGACTCAGCATGAAAGAAACGGGTTCCACAAGGGGACAACGCAGCTTGTGACTGGGTTTGACGATGCCACAGGGGCTGGGAGGCTCGAGCATACGGCAGAGGAAAGCGAAAACCCTAGCGTGATGGAGGAGGACGCACGGGTCGTCGTGATTGCACGGCGCGGTAGAGGGACGAGCGACGAGGCGGAGGCAACCCACGGACGGATAGAACGGCGGTGGGAGGATCAGATGGGCAGAACCGCCAATCAAAGTGCTTCTCACTTGAACGTCTAATGTGAGTCCGAGATGAGAATTGTGCGATTTGAGGCAGTGGCTCCAGGACTGGAGGTTGCTATTGTTGGGCGTGGAAATGGCACAAAAATAATAACAACAAAAACTGCACAGCAGGGACAAAGGAGACCTAGCGCTGTAACAATCTTGCGACTGGAGGAGGAGAAAGGATTGGAGGAGGACGGGGCAGATGCTCAGGGCCATGAATAAGAGGAAGAATGTGAGAGTAACGCAGAAGACGGAACTGACTGGGAAGCTGGCCTAGATGGAGGTAGTGGGTTCCACAGGGAGGATCAACGGCAAAGTTGGCAAGAGGAAATGGTAGAGAACAAAGAGACATAGAAGTTAGGGGTGGCAACACTACCCGAACCCGCGGGTACCCACCCCGCCCCTACCCGTTCGGGGCGGGTAATTACCCGCCCCCACACCGGGGCGGGTTTTAACGGGGCGGGTTCTTGGGCGGGGCGGGGCGGGGTCGGGTTTAGGTTGAACCCGCCCCTACCCGCCCCGGTATATATAATATATATGTAAATATATATATTTTTAATATATAATATACGTAATATATATAAAATAATTAGTAAAATGATTAATAATATTATATCATATATAAATTTTTACTTTAATTTATATTATGTATGTAAATTGTGGTTATATAATTTTTAAAATTTAATCTTTTTGTTGGATTTAATAATTATAAGGGCGGGTAGGGGCGGGGCGGGTACCCGCAGGGGCGGGTTAGGGTTTAACATTTTACAACCCGCGGGTAGGGCGGGGCGGGTTTGATGCGGGTTTTTTGTAGGGCGGGGCGGGGTCGGGTAGAGCAAAAACCCGCCCCTACCCGCCCCGTTGCCACCCCTAATAGAAGTTAGCGGTAGAGTCCAGTGCTCAGTGTAGCAACGAGGAGAACATCATGGCTATTTTACAGGAGCAAAATGAAGCAATTACTCTGAAGCAGAGGCTGGCAAAGCAGAAAGAAAAAATTCAAAGGAGTCGGCCAAAAAATCATAAACAGGTGTGTAATAAACTTGTTAAATGATTTTAAGCTCTTGAAATATTAGGGGATTAAGAGGCGTTGAAAAATTTTGTACGATAAAGAATTTTTAAAGTAAATTTAAGCTGGACATGTTGGGTTTGATAAAGACAAAAAAGGAGGTGGTGTCTAAATTTGATGTAATACGCATTTGGGGAAGTGACAGAGCTAACTGGGAGTTTGTAAGCTTTATTGGGGCTTCTGGAGGGTTGTTGTTAATATGGGATGAATTAATTTTTAAATTGACTAATTGTTATAAAGGGGATAGGTGGTTGTGTGTAGAAGGGGTGGTAGCTAAAGATAATTTTCAGTGTGCTATTTGTTTACTGTATGGACCACATGTGAGAGCTGAGAAGACTTCTATGTGGAAAGAGTTGTGTTATCTTGTAGGGTTGTATTAGGTACCATTCTGTTTTTTAGGAGATTTCAATGAAATCCTGTATTTAGAAGAAATGAAAGGAGCAAATAGTTTTCCAGCGTCTGTTGATGATTTCAGAAGATGGATGAATGACTTGGAGTTAGTTGATTTAGCGCTTAATGATCGCAAGTATACATGGTTTAGAGGACAGTCGTGCAGTCGTATTGATAGGACCTTGGTTAGTGTGGGTTGGCTTGATATGTACCCGGAGACGTGACTGAGGGGAAGACTAAGAGGGTTATCAGATCACTGCCCTTTGATAGTGGAGGACAGAAGAAAATTTAAAGGACCTAGACCGTTTTGTAGCTTGGACTCGTGGTTCACACATGAAGGATTTTTAAGAATGGTGAAGGAAGAATGAAGGGAATTAGGAGATGGATAGTTCTTAGAAAAGATGAAAGCGTTGTCAATACCGCTGGGTAGATGGAATAAGCAGCATTTCGGGGATATCACTGAGATGATAAAGAAGTTTGAGGAAGAGATAAAGAAGGTGGATGATATGGTCAGTAGTGGACTTTATGATGGTCAATGGAGGCAAGGAGAATGGCATAAATGAGGTGCTGTTAGAAGTGGTATGTTAGGCAGGATATTCACTAGAAGCAAATGTCTAGATCTCAGCATGATAAGGAGATGGATAGGAATACAAGGTATTTTCACAATATTACTTCGACGAGAAGAAGGAATAACCGGATTGAGTCATTGGTGATTAATGGAAGACAAGTGCAGAATCATGCAAGAATAAAAGTTGCAACCATAGATTTTTATAAAAGTCTGTACCACCAGGAAGCTACTCCAAGTTTGAGTTTTAGAGATGGTTTAGTTAATCGGTTGGAAAGGGAGGAAGTTGAAGCCCTTGAGGTGATGCCATCGATGGAGGAAGTGAAAGAGGCAATTTGGGACTGTGAATCGTCTAAAACTCCAAGATGTGATGGATACAAAATGAACTTCATAAAAAAGTGTTGGCATGGGATTGGAACGGATTTCACTGCTGCTGTGTTGAATTTCTTTGAGACGGTAAGGCTACCAGCAAAGTCTAATATCATGTGGGTAGCGTTGGCTCCAAAATTTGTTGGGCTAAGGAGATAAAAGACCTCAAACCTATAAGTATGGTTGGATGTGTCTATAAAATTATATCTAAATTGTTGACAAGAAAAATGAGGAGTGTAATACCAGGATTAGTTGGAGAATCACAGAGTGCTTAATCAATATCCTTAAGACATAGAATAGTCAAACTCTAAAAAAAGTATGGACAATTTTGATTTTGACCTCAAACTTTAAGGACCAAAACAATATTTATCCTTATTTATAAAGATATAATGATCAATCAATTTGGGTTAGTCGAGTGGTCAACTTATTCATCTGTTTAAGCAAGTGTCAGGAATTTTGAATTCTACCTTGTATATGCAGTAATTTATTAGCCAATAACAGATCATTAAATGGAACTCAAACTTATTATTATCTAATAAATTGTAAAAATACTATTTGTACACTAAAATTAACTACTAAAATCATCTATCAATATATTTATGTATAAATATATGTGTAGTTTAATTTATGTTTAATATATATTTATAGTCTAATATGTATTTTATACTGATAACTGATTTTGATAATTAATTTTAATGTACACGTAATATAATTAAATAAATTGCTATATAAAGAAACATGATAAGTAAATAGAGTTAGTTTCTATATTAAATAGAGTCTCATTAAATCTTCTAATAAAAAATCCAATATATCGATTTACATTGATACCTAAATGGACTAATTTTAGCATTATGTTTTATTTCTTCCTTATTTTTTCATTATTTATTTTTAAATTAATTATATTTTTAATTATGCCTAAATACTAATATAAATATATATTTTTTATTAAATATTTACAAATTAATAAAATAAAAATTTTTACTCATCACAATATATACTTTTTAATAAATATTTACAGTATATAATAATATAATAGATATAAATTAATTTATAAATTACTTTATAAATTATTCAATGACCCAATAATTTAACCGATTCAATTATCAGTTTGATTCTGATCATTATTATAGCATCTTTCTATTATTCTATGACCAATAATTTATCTTAACAAATTAAAATAATTTATTATCGCTTGGATACTACTATTATTTTACTTAGAAAGAATAAAAAAAAATACACATCGACTTATTAAGAAATAAAATAGTTACAAAGGTAAAACTATTATATTTTGATTTATTTAGTATATTGTATTTTAATTTTTACAACAAATGTAGATGATGTGAATAGACTCCTGAAAAATTATGCAGCATGACTTTCTTAAATTGGGTTTGATAGAACAAGATTGCTTGGAAATGACTTGATCAAACATGTACTTTATCTTGTTGGTCATCCTAATGATACAAATTAGGGGTGGCAAATCAGGTAATTCGTTCACAAATAAAGTAGTTTTAAAATGTTAGCTTATTTCGTTTTATGGTGAATTGACGCGTCATTGAACTAGCCTATTTAATTCTTTAAAAAAAATAAAATTAATTAAAATTAATAAAAATATTTAAAAATTAAATATAAATAAAAAATAATCAAATTATAATATAATTTATTATTATTTTTTTAATTTTTAATTTCGATAGAATTATTTAATATAATATTTATCAATAAATTATTTTTATTTTAATAAATAAATTATATAATTTGAACATATATATAGAAGTGTAAAATAAAATTAATAATAAAAAGAAAAATAAAAAAATGTGTTAAAAAATTATATAATTGTTAATTTTATAGTACTAAATACTATTTTATTTAATAAAAAATAAAATAAAATAACTTTTGGCTAGCCCTCCCCACCTTGCTAAAATCCGCAGGTTTAACAAGTTTTTTTTTATTTGGCGGATTCTAATTCTTTTTCCAATTTATTCTTTTTTACGAGTTGGTCCGACTGATTTAGGGCCCGTTTGGGAAGCTTTAAAAATAACTTTTTTGAGTTTTTGACTTATGAAAAGTAGTAGTATTAATGTTTGGTACAATTTTCAAAACCAAATTACAGTTTTCTAAGAATCTATTTAGGAGCTTATAGAGAAGTTAAAAAAAATGATTTCTCTTATAATACTACTACTTTTTATCACATTTCTATAAAGAGTTATTCTCCACATACAAGCGTTTTTCCATACAAGTCATACAAGTCATTTATATTCATGCGTTTTTCACGTTTTTCTCTGTGCCTCTTTTTCTTCTTCTTCTTCTTTCTCTGTGCCTCCTCTTTTTCTTCTTCTTCTTCTTCTTCTTTCTCTGTGCCTCTTCTTTTTCTTTTTCTTTTTCGTAATTTTTCTCTCTCGTTATCGTCGCCATCAACACCACCACCTCTTCCTCCTCCTTCTCTTCCTCCTTCTTTTTTCATTGAAATTTTTTCTCCTCTTTTCGTTTTCTCTTTCTCCTTCCTCATCAGTTATCTCGTTTGTTGAAAATAACAAATAATTCAGGTTTAGATTGCCAATTAAACCAGAACGAAATTGATTATTGTTTTGAATCCAAGGCTAAGGTGTGGTTTAATTTAGAAGAAGAAATATAGCATTAGAGGAAAGATTTTTCTACAGCAAATTTGGGTGTAGTACGAAGATATTTGGGTGTAATACGAAGATATTTGGGTGTATTTTAAGAATTTTTGAGTGTATTTTTATTCTGATAAGTTCTGCATAGTTCAAAACTCTTCCTCTTCCTTCTTTTCATCTTCTACTGTTTCTTCTTTTTTTTTTTTATCATCATCACCATCTTCTTTTTCTATTTTTTCTTATTCATCTTTTTTTTTATATTACCTTCTCAAGTTTCTTCTTGTTTTACTCTCTTAACAAGAATAAAAACAAAAAAATCAAATAAAGAAGAAGAAGAAACACATAATGCTGCAAAATTACTTGAAAGAGGATGAACTTACATTCATTTAACTAAAAGAAAGAAAGAAATAAGGAAAAAAAGAAGAAAAAAAAACGCAGCATTAGAGAAAATATTTTTCTGTATTTGCAGCAAATTTGGGTGTAGCACGAAGATATTTAGGTGTATTTTAAGAATTTTTGGGTGTATTTTTATTCTGATAAGTTCTGCATAATTCAAAACTCTTCCTCTTTCTCCTTCTCATCTTCTACTGTTTCTTCTTTTTTTTATCATCATCATAATCTTTTTTTTTTCTTTTTTTTCTTATTCATCTTTTATTTTTATTTTACCTTCTCAAGTTTCTTCTTGTTTTACTCTCGTAACAAGAATAAAAACAAAAAAATCAAACAAAGAAGAAGAAAAAATACATAGTGCTACAAAATTACTTGAAAGAGGATGAACTTACATTCATTTAACTAAAAGAAAGAAAGAAATAAGGAAAAAAAGAAGAAAAAAATGCAGCATTAGAGAAAATATTTTCTGTATTTGCAGTAAATTTGGGTGTAACACGAAGATATTTGGGTGTAATACGAAGATATTTGGGTGTATTTTAAAAATTTTTGGGTGTATTTTTATTCTGATAAGTTCTGCATAATTCAAAACTCTTCCTCTTCCTCCTCTTCATCTTTTATTGCCTCTTCATCTTCTACTGCTTCTTCTTCCTCATCTTCTTATTTCGTTTTTTTATCATTCTTCTCAGGAGAAAAAATCAAACAAAGAAAAAAATATAATATTACAAAATCAATAAAAAGAGGAGGAGGAAAAAAATGCAGCAATAACAACGGTAATAAAAAAAACAAAGATGAAGATGAAACACGCGAAGAAAAAGGAGGAGAAACGCAAAGAAAAAGGAGAAGAAGAAGGAAGAGGAGGAGGAGAAGGAGGAACGTGAAGAAGAAGAAGTGTCTTCCATAATGGTGAGTGAGAGCGCGCTTTGGAAATGGTTGAGTGACGCGCGTATTATCACGCTCCAGTAGGTGAATGTAGTTTTTGTTATATTTGGTCCAACTTGTAAGACTTATAAGCTAGAAAGACTTGTATGTGTAGCATAACTCTTCTAGAAAATAAGCACTTTTAGAACTAAAAATCCAAACACAAAATAACTTATTTATAATCTACGTCATTTATTGTTTAAACTATTTTATCAAAAAAAACTTAATTAAGCTATTTATCCAAATTTTACCTTAGTCCATTTTGCCAACTCTAATGTCTTGCTTCAAGAAAAACCAACATTAAAGAATTACTTCAAAGGCAAGTCGGTTTTTTTCTTTTTTTTCCCATATCGAATGCCCACGATTCAAGGGTATCGGCAAGGTTGGTTGAAGAAAACGAACCCTTAATAATTTGGAACCTGTGGGATATAGTAGTAACAAATTTCACAAATTTTGTTGCCCCGTTTTTGGATGGATTTGGAATTCTTTATTTGGTCTGAGTACTTAATTTTGTGGCATAATGCATTTGAAGACGGGTCTAAGCATTTAGATTGGATTAGGCAGATATACAAGTACATGACCCCTTATAGTCTTATACGATGAATGCTAATTTAAGCAGGATAGCATAGGTGAACAGTGAACTATAGAGATTTTGATTTAAGAGTGAATAAGAAAAATGCCACAAAATTTATAGAAGTAGCGCTGCGAACTTTCTAATTTTGATATGGGGTAGGATAATAGGATTAGTGTAATGTGGCGTTATTAGAGTGTAGAAAGATTCATCGGATTGTGATGACTGCACTGAAGAAATCGGACGATTCGAATAGAGAATCAGTAATAGGACGGTCTGATTATACAATTTGAACCGTTCGATTTGCGTACCAGATGCCATTTGTCTCGCATGCAGAATATTCTAACCTCTTGACTCGCTCTCTTTAGAAACCTTCGAAGCACTCCTTTACCTATCTTTTTCACTCTCACTCTTCATAACACTTGCAAGGCTTTAACCCCACATTCCTCTTTTCTTCTTCCATTGTTGTACAAATTCAGTAAGAAAAAAGAAAAGTGCTACCATCAAAATATTAACAATGTCAAGGAGATCGAAAAAAAAAATTAATTGTCCAAAATTTTACATTGTTAATTATTGTAAAACCCTCTATTGATGAGTGAGAATTTGAGTTTGGAGAGAGTGCTACCAGTGAGTTAGGAAGAGCAAAATGAATTCTATGTTAGAATGATGAATCACACTACTAACTACTTACTGCCAGGATAGTTTTAGTGTAACTAACTAACTACAAAACTGTTACTGCAAAACTATTGCTAACTATCAGTAACTATACTAGCCAACATCCTACCTCAAGCTAGGAGTGTAGATGTCAAACATTCCTAGCTTGGATTCAAAGAACTTGAAGGGGCCTGGAGCCAGAGATTTTGTTAAAACATTTGCAATTTGCCCAGCTGATGGAATCGGGAGAAGCTTTAGTGCACCCTCTTGGACTTTGTCCTGAACTGTGTGGTAATCTATCTCCACATGCTTCGTATGTTCGTGGAAGATGGGATTGGTGACGATATGCAAAACAGACTATTTGTTACAAAAGATCGTCATAGGTCGAGACAAAGAGAATCCAAAATCACTTAAGATCTTCACAATGCAGGTTCCTTCACAAGTTGCCAGTGCTAAGGCGTGATACTCGGCTTCACAGGATGATCTAGCCACAGTCTGTTGTTTACGGCTTTTCCAGGAAATGATGGAGTTTTCTAGGAAAAAACAAAAACCAAAAATGGGTCGTCTTGTGTCCGGACAAGTCCCCCAGTTGGAGTCAGCATAGCTAATTAAGTGCACTTCAGAATCGGATGAGAATAAGACCCCTTTAGCTGGTGCATGTTTGAGATACTGTAAGATGTGAAGAGAGGCCTTGAGATGATCAGTTGTTGCACAATTAAGGTATTAACTAAGCTGGTTGACTACAAAACTAATGTCGGGCCTTGTATTGGTTAAGTATAGTAACGGAGGGAAATCATTGGTATAGAATTTTCACAAAATTAATCTCATCGAAGTATAGATCTAAACCGACAAACAACCCTCAATCAAAGTTTAATTTGTTTATTACTTAAGCAAACCAATAAAAAACTGAAAGTATTAAACCTCGGGTCGTCTCTCAAGGAATTGCAGGAAAGTGTGCATATTATTGGTTATGGGGTTTCTTTTGGGGTATTTTATACGATGAGCAAGAAAGTAAATAACAAGAAAGTAAAGCTACAACTAAGAAAGGTCTTAACAAGGGTTAAGAATTGGAATTCCTATTCTCGTTATCATCATCAATTGTGATGGTAAGTATAAATTACTTTCACTTAGTTAACCTCTAACAAATGAAGGAAAGTCAAGTGAATACAATTAACTTGAGTTCACAAGTCCTAGTCAACTCATAGTGAAAGACTAGATTTAGTGAAATTCAAGCCAACTAACAACCTTCAATTACCAATCAACACGAGATTTAGATAATTCAAGAGTCTCCAAATTTCCAATCCCAAGTCAAAAATACAAAAATCTACTCTAAAATCCAACCAAACATTTTATCAAACACTTGGAAGGTATAAAAGAAAAGCATGGTAAAATTGCAAGAAATAATAGAATCTAAAACTACCAAATGAAAGAAAATAATAATAACAACTCAAATAAACATCAATAAACAAAGAAACATCAAAATTGCATTAAATGGAAATTAAAATCAACAAAAGTTATGAACATAAAAATGACATAATAAAGGAAATAGCAAATAAAACTAAAGGAACAAAGATTTGAGAACAATAAATTGTAAGGAAACTAAATTAAAGTAAGAATTAAACCTAAACCTAAGAGAAATTTAACCTAATCTACCCTAATTCTAGAGAGAAGAGAGAGACTAGAATATGACCTAAAGCATGTTACTAAACTACACCTAATTGCTCTCCCCTTGTCCATTCTTGATTTTGGCTTCAAATACTTTAGAAATGAGTTGGATTTGGGCCTGAAGGAGCTCAGAAATTATCCCAATGTGTTCCTTTAATGAGGTCACATGGTACGCGTGGGTGACTCGTGCACGTCGCTTGGCGAATCTTCTTAGTCACACGTATGCGTGGGTCACGCATGCGCATTGCTATAATTTTCACAAATCCTCATTTCTTCATGAATTCTCCACTTTGCATGTTTTTTTCTTCACTTCTTCAATCCAATTCTTACCTTATAAACCCGAAATCACTCAACAAACATAACAAGGCATCGAATGGAATTAAAGTGAATTAAATTTAGCAATTTTAAGGCCTAAAAAGCATGTTTTCACTCTTAAGCACAATTTAGGAGAAATTCACAAAACCATGCTATTTCATTGAATAAATGTGAGAAAAGTTGATAAAATCCACTAAATTCAACACAAGATAAACCTTAAAAATAGGGTTTATCAACCTCCCCACACTTAAACTAAGTATATCCTCGTGCTAAACTAAGAAAGACAAGAAAGGGGTATTACTTATTCAATGCAAAATATCTAAATGCAACTATCTATATGTAATGTATTCAACTACTTGGTCAAAATAAATCAATTTTCAAGAATGCATATACAAACATAAGGGCTAAAGCAATCACAATTAAATCAAATCCACAATTGAATTGAGTTATTGAAAAGTATTATAAACTTGCAAGATAAGAAATAATAACTGGTGAAAACATAGAATTTAAGCAATCGAACCCTCACCGGATGTGTATCCGCTCTAGTCACTCAAGTGTATAGGGTTGATTCACTCAATTATCCTCTAATCATGCTTTCTAAGATTTATTTTTCATCTAACAATCAACAATTATTCAATGCATGCATAAAAATATCATGAGAACTTTTCACAAGGTTGTAATGTGGCTAGAGTCAAGGTAAGGATATATATGGTTAAGTGAGCTTGAAATTTAAACCTTTGATTAACCTAAGCTCTCATCAAACACATATAACAACCTATACAATTCTAATACAACATCTAGCTACCCATAATTCTCACTTTTTCACACACTCATGCATTCTTTTCAATCATAACATATATGCATTGTTATTATTACTTTACTTTGAGGCATTTTGTCCCCTTTTCCCTTTTTATTGCTTTTTTTCTTTCTTTTTTTTTATATATTTTTTTTCTCTCTTTTTTTCAAAATAATATATATATAAGAGTATCATTGCATATGGTTTAATCATTTAATACATGAGTGTGTACCCAATTCTCAAGATCTTCAATAAAAATACACCTTTATCTCAACCAATATTTTCAAGCTTCCCCACACTTAAATGATACACACTCTCACTAGGCTAAGCTAATCAAAGATCCAAATGAAGGATATTTATTATTTTTCACTTAGGGTACTGATGTGCTAAAATAAAGAATAAAAAGAGATTAAAATAGGCTCAAAATTGGCAAACAAAGGTAGATAAAAGGGTAAAGCTATTTGGATAAGTGAGCTAAATGAAATAAAGGCCTCAATCATATAAATGCATTCATACACAAAATAATGGATATAAAAAATCAAACAAATAAAAGATTGCAATCATAGAGAGAGAATAATATACACAAGAAGGAAAATAGTGGTTATATGATGCAACCACACAATTAGGCTAAAAAACTCACAAGCTTATATGTTCTTAACTCAAAAATATGTTCCACAATATATAATTCAAGAAAGTTCAATAAATTTTTTTTACTCAAATCAATTGGAGTGCCCTATAGATAAATTCCTTGGAGAATCTCATTATTTTGACTAAGCTTATTATATATATGCAAATTAAGAAAATGCAACTAAGAATTCTAAAAGACATGGTAATAGAAGAAAATGAAAAAATAAAATGTGAAAGTGTTTGGATTAGAAATTTTCACCCAAAAAATTGGTTGATTGGTCGGACGACCTCCCCACACTTAAAAGCTTGCACCGTCCTCGGTGCATTCAAAGATGAGCAAGGGGGTACAGCGACTTCACGAATTGCCACCTTCAGCTGGTGGATCAACCGATGGGTCATCCTGAAAGATAGAAAACAGGATAGTAAGACGAGTAAATGCAAAAGCAAGGAAGCATATATTGTCGAAATGAGGTGAGGATCACTAAAATGAAGCGAAGTAATAAGTGTGTGACAATAAGGAAAATAATGTGTGAGTTCTAAGTTGCATGCGGTTTAGAACACACACACTAACATTTAAAAGCTATGTCACAACTACACAAAAGAAGTATGTACTTCACTCATTTTAGTGTGCTTGAGATGCTTTAAAAGACTTGTAGGTTAAGATAAATAAACAAGTAATGAAGAAGCATACAAGTACTCAAGCAAGAATCAAGCAAATGTGAAATAGATGAAGAATGGACATTGGTTGATGTGCAAGAGAATTCAATGAATCAAATGAAATATAGAACTCACACATCAAACAATGACACACATTGAAGTTTGTTTGCATCACCTAATTGACATGATGTTGGATACATGGTTGCTATGCAACTTAGGAAAAGAGAGATAGAAGTGAAAATCAATCACATAGCAAGCATGGTCCATATAGTTTGAGAATTTCAAAAAATGTCCCTAGATGAGCTTACAATCCAATTTCACAAATGAAGCATTATGCCAAAATGACTAGTTTTAAATATGTGTAGAGCACATAGTTAAACAATTGAGGGTCAACATGTCATTAAGGCACAAGCATAACATATGGATGCATATGATCAAGCAATATAATGCATTAAGATAAATGCACATCATTCAACATCAAAAATTGCCTAGTCAAGGTAAAGAATTCAAATCACATGTGGCCAAATCATACAATTCAAAAGATTTAGAAAGTTTTGAAGGCAATGTCATAAGTACTTCACAAATGTTAAGCATGAAAAACTCAGTACCAAGCAATAAAGTATAACTTCAATAAGAAAATTCAACAATGAATATTAACAATAATGATGCTAAAATAGCATCCTATCAATAATCAGCAGCAATTTCTCAGCACAACCAGATTAATAATCCAACACTAACCACCAAAATAGAAAATTAAACAAAAAATTAAACTAACTAACTAACTAATTAACAAACTGACTAACTAAAGAACATGATGGCGGATGGTAAATGGTGGTGGAGGATGATGGTTGAGAGAAGAAAAGAAGAGGAGAAAAGAGAAAAGAAGAAAAGAAACGGAGAGAAGAGAAGAAAATAAGTATGTGAGACAAGGGTGGTCACGCGTAAGTGTGACTTGGGATAAATGGGGGTGACGCGTACGCGTGGGAAGAAATTGTGCTAAATGCACAATTTCCACACACCACGCGCACAACTCTCTGTTTGGACCGTGCGATGGCACAATACCACGATCCTGGCACGGTCATATTTTGGAGGTCACGCGTACGCCTGGGGCATGCGTACGTGTGAGGGGACCCTTTTTTTTTAATTGAATAGAAATAGGGCACTCCCACCCACTATTTACATGTCTAACACCAACCAAAATCAAAATTACCAAAATTCCTAACTTCTAAAAACTATTTAAACATGCAACTAAGCAATTCAAACAAAAAATGCAATTCAAAACAAAGATGCAATTCAAAACAAATAACCTACAACTTAAGGCATAAATCTAAACAAACGAACTAATACATAAGGCAATATATACAAGAGTATGGAAAGAAGAAAAGTACCAAACAAGGATAACTCAATTCATTCATTGATTATATGTACAAGAGAATGGAAAGAGTTTATCATGGTGGGGTGTATCCCACCTAGCACTTTTATTTAGAGTCCTTAAGTTAGACATTTTGGGAAGCTCCTTGTCATATTGGCTTGTGCTTGTACTCTTCCTTAAACTTCCACCAATGCTTGAACTTCCAATAAGCTCTATAGTTCAAAATTAATAGTGCCAAGTTTTGATGAAGTTCCACACAAGCTAAGGCTCCCAAAATTGACATTCATCTAGTGATCCGGGATCTTATATCTTATTTTCACACCCATTTTCAAGTTGATCCTTGTGGTTTCATTTGGGTGGTAAACAAGCCAAATGCTCAATTAAATACCAAACTCTTCTCTTAGACCCATCCAATTAAGCACTAGTCCAACCTTTACATCTAATCCTTGAAATCTTAACCATAATGAGCCTTGATTTATTACGCCAACTACTATTTATCCTTCTCTTACGCTTCATTTTTCACAAAGCGCTCTAAGTTGACCATCCGTTTCTAGCAAACCATACTCAAGAGGGATAAAAAAGCTAACAGAAATAAGTTTTACCCACTCAAATAAAGGAATAGATGGTGACCTAGGTAGAGAAGTTTTCAATGGTCTTGACAAAACGTATTCCACTCCCGTCCATCCTTTCCGAAGGACTTTCACCTCTTGACAAGACAATTCTTCACCTTCAATACTTTCCTCACTAAATTCATCCAACTCTTCTCCATCACTCAAATCATAATCGGAGGTTGAGAAAAATCTAACTCAACATCACTCTCAAACTCAATTGGAGAAGATTCCTTAAACTCAAGGAATTCATTCGCGGATGCAAATTCATCACTCGGAGGACTTGATGTGGGATCATCATCATCACCAAGGGGACTTGTTTCTTGCTCCACTCTTTCCGATTCTTCATGCGGAATATATTTTGGAGGTTGCGCACCCTCCTTAATATCAAATTCAGATTTCTTGGAAGGAGGGTCTATGACTTGAGATTCCCATGGGCTTTCAATATCTCTTAAGTCTTCAACCTCTTCTTCCTCTTCAACAATTATGGCTTCCTCCAATTATTCCAATATAAAGTCTTATTCCTCATTTTCTACCGGAGTTTCTAATCTCTCTTTCATGCTATGCTCTTCAATTGATTCTTCACATGTAGCCATGGGAGTGCTTTGAGTGTCTAAGCATTGGGAGACTAAGTTGGTTATTACCCCTTGAAGAATAGTATAAAGCTCCCTTTGCTCTTGGAGAATTCAAATGAGAGTGTCATCCATTGGGATTTGGGGTGGATATGAGGGTTCATTGTTTGGGAGAAAGGGTTCATAATAGAAAGGTGGTTCATCTTGGTAAGCATATGAAGGTGGTGTATACTGAGGTGGTGGTTCTTAGGGGTATTGATATTGGAGTTGGGGTGGTTCTATGTATAGTTCATATGGCTCATAAGGTTGTTGGTATGGTGGATATGAGATATGGTTATATTGAGGTATTTGATGGTATGAGGCTTGTGAGTATGGTGGTTGAGAACAATGTTGAAGAGGAGGTTCATAGGCATATGGTGGTTGTGATTGATAATCACAAGGAGATCTACCATATCCATTGGATTGGTATGCATCATGGTATGGTCCTTGCTCATAGTACATTGGAGGAGGTTGTTACCATGAAAATTGATCATATGCTTGAGGCTCCTCCCACCTTTGATTGTCCCATCCTTGATGCATATCCCCATTGTAATTTCCATTTCCTACAACATAGTTAGAACCAAACTCATAGCTAAAATGGTGAGAATTCATAGTAACAAGAGAAAATAAAAACAAAAGTCAATAAGAAACAAAGAAAACAAACTCCTATAACTAGCAAAAACTAGCAAACAAACCAAAAATCAAGCTATTCACAATATTAACATATATACAATAACCAATAACAAGCGCACATTTGAAATTTTCTGACAACAGTGCCAAAAACTTGACGAAGGGAAATTGTCAGTATATAATTTTTACAAAATTAATCTCATCGAAGTATAGATCTAAACCGACAAACAACCCTCAATCAAAGTTTAATTTGTTTGTCACTTAAGCAAACTAATAAAAATCGAGAGTATTAAACCTCGGGTCGTCTTTCAATGAATTGCAGGGAAGTGTGCATATTATTGGTTATGGGGATTCTTTGGGGTTTTTGATATGATGAGCAAGAAAGTAAATAATAAGAAAGTAAAGCTACAACTAAGAAAGGTCTTAACAAGGGTTAAGAATTGGAATTCCTATCCTTGTTATCATCATCAATTGTGATGGTAAGTGTAAATTGCTTTTACTTAGTTAACCTCTAACAAATGAAGGAAAGTCAAGTGAATACAATTAACTTGAGTTCACAAGTCCTAGTCAACTCATAGTGAAAGACTAGATTTAGTGAAATTCAAGCCAACTAGCAACCTTCAATTACCAATCAACAAGAGATTTAGATAATTCAAGAGTCTCCAAATTACCAATCCTAAGTCAAGAATACAAAAATCTATTATAAAACTCAACCAAGCATTTTATCAAACACTTGGAAAGCATAAAAGAAAAGCATGGTAAAATTGGAAGAAATAATAAAATCTAAAACTACCAAATGCAAGAAAACAATAATAATAACTCAAATAAATATCAATAAACAAAGAAACATCAAAATTGCATTAAATAAAAATTAAAATCAACTAGAGTCATGAACATAAAATGACATAATAAAGGAAATAGCAATAAAACTAAAAGAACAAAGATGTGAGAACAATAAATTGTAATAAAACTAAATTAAAGCAAGAATTAAACATAAACCTAAGAGAAATCTAACGTAATCTACCCTAATTCTAGAGAGAAGAGAGAGCTTCTCTCTCTAGAATATGACCTAAAGCATGTTACTAAACTACACCTAATTACTCTCCCCTTCTCCATTTTTTATTTCGGCTTCAAATACTTTATAAATGAGTTTGATTTGGGCCTGAATGAGCTTAGAAATCGCCCCCAGCGTATTCCTTTAATGAGGACATGTGACCAGTGGCATGCGTATGCGTGGGTGACGTGTGCGCGTCGCTTGGCGAATCTCCTTGGTCACACGTATGCGTGGGTCACGCGTGCGCGTCGCTATGATTTTCACAAATCCTCATTTTTCATGAATTCTCCACTTTGCATGCTTTTTCTTCACTTCTTCAATCCAATCCTTGTCTTACAAACCTGGAATCACTCAACAAACATATCAAGGCATTGAATGAAATTAAAGTGAATTAAATTTAGCAACTTTAAGGCCTAAAAAGTATGTTTTCACTTTTAAGCACAATTTAGGAAAAATTCACAAAATCATGCCATTGAATAAATATAAGAAAAGTTGATAAAATTCACTAAATTCAACACAAAATAATCCCGAAAAATGGGGTTTATCATATAGCAAGCGGCCAATCAATCTTTTAAAGGGTTTCAAGTCCTCAAGTGCTGTTCTAGAGGTCTTGGAGAGCTGTGAAGTGTAGTTCATAGGCGTAGAGATATGTTTGGAGTCTATTATTAACCCAAATTCTTTGATTAACTCAAGAGCATACTTGCGCTGATATAGTAAGATCCCTCTTTTGCTTCTTGCAACTTCCATACCTAAGAAATATTTGATGCTTCCCAGGTCTTTGATCTTGAATCTGTCATCTAGCACTTGCTTCATGTGCTGAATTTCACCTAGATCATTCCCTGCAAGCACTTAGTCATCAACATACACAAGAATAGATGAGAATTTGCCGCCAACTTTCTTACTAAATAGGGAATAATTGGATTTTGATTGTGTATAGCCATGAGCATGTAGAACACAACACAACTTGGAATTCCATTGACGGCTGGCCTGTTTCAAACCATAAAGGGATCGCTGCAATTTGCATACATGACCTGAGGGTGCTGTCAAACCAGGTGGTACCTTCATAAACACATCTTCAGGTAAGTCTCCGTGTAAGAATCCGGTATTAATGTCTAATTGTTGTACAAACCAATTATTCTTAGCAGCCAAAGCTAATAAAATCCTCAAGGTAGACATTTTGACAACTAGACTGAAGGTGTCAAAAAAATCAAATCCAGGAACTTGAGTATAACCCTTGGTGACTAAGCATGCTTTATGCCTCTTGATGGTACCGTCCGTCTTGTGTTTAATCTTGAACACCCACTTGCACCCGATTGCCTGCTTTCCCTTTGGAAGAGGGGTAAAAATCCAGGTCTTGTTATCTTCTAGGGCCTTTAGTTTTGCCTTAAGTGCATCCTTCTAACAATCATGTAAGACAGCTTGCTCATATGTTTGTGGTTCAGTGTTGGATGAGATGTTGCTGGATAATGCTTTATGTGACTCAGACAGGGAGTTGTAACAAACATACTTGGAGATAGGGTATTTTGTTTGAATAAGAGATGATTGGCAATCTGAGGTAGTTTTTTGTAAACATTGAAAGTCTGGTAGGTATTGTGGTTTGTGTCTAATTCTATTAGATCTTCTAAGAGGGGCGGGTATGGTAGTTTATCCTAATTCTAATGATGTATCCATGCTAGTAGATGGGTTGGAGGTTGTTGCTTCTGGTCTATATGCAGACGGTGAATTTGATGCATCTAAACTACATGTTGAATCATTAATGGATGCATTATCTATTCTACGTGGTGTATTAGTAGTGTTGCCATGATTATGAGTAGTAAGTGTGTTAGCCGAAGCCAAATTGAAAACCTGATTTGAGATTTCATTAATTTTCAGTAATTGATCCAAGTCATCAATACGTGGTGGAAAATTGTGTAATCTGGGAGAAACTATTGGATGAGTAGAAGATTTAGAATTAATGATATCATGGTGCATCTGAAAAGGAAAAATATCTTCATAGACCACAATATTTCTTGAAGTTAAAATTTGTTTTCAAGATAAGTCTAAAAGAGTAAAACCTTTGTGCCTATTTTGAAACCCAAGAAGACACACTTAGTTGCTCGTTTTTCAATTTTAGTCCTATGTACTGTGAGGGTTGAAGCAAAAGCCAAACAACCAAATACTATCAAGTGATCGATGGTTGGAATTTTATTATGAAAAACCTGGTATGGGCTGAGATTATTCAAAGATGAGCTAGGAACCCGATTTAAAATGTGTATAGAATGTGCAATTGCATATGTCCAATAGCATTTTGGCAAATTGGATTGAAAAAGTAGGGCCCTAGTCATATTTAGAATATCTCGATGCTTTCTCTCCACCATTTCATTTTGTTGAGAGGTTTCAACACAAATGGTTTGGTGTAGAATACTAGTTCTTGAATAAAAATTCGATATAGCAAATTCAGGTCTATTATCAGATCTAATGGATTTAATAGCAACATCAAACTGTGTTTTAATAAATTGAACAAAATTTTGTAAAAAAATAGATGCTTCTCCTTTATTTTTCAAGAAGTACAACTATGTAAATCGACTTTTATCCTCAACTATAGTAAAAAAATATCCATGGATGGATGTGGTGCACAAAGGTCCCCAAATATCTACATGAATCAAATAAAAAATTTTTTCAGTTTTGCCACTACTTAAACTGTAAGGAAGCCTCTTCTGCTTAGCAAAGTGTCAAAAATCACATAGGCCATTGCTAATTGGGGGGTTTCAAAAAACTGTACATACTCTTCATGGCAATTATTTTGTCTTGTGCAATATGTCCTAATCTATGGTGCCAATTGATTGAATTTGACTTGTGGAGATGTGAAATCTAGTGAGTTGTGTGCTTGTGTTAGACTCATGTTGACAATCTGTGATGCATGGGACTTTCTTTGCAAAATGTATAATCCATATTGTACCCTAGCAGTGCCAATCATCTTCAGAGTCTGCTGTCCCTGGATCTCACAAGTATCCTCGTTAAACAAAAATTGACAAGAAAGGGTTTTAGTGGATGCAGACACTGATATGATGTTGAAAGAAAATGCAGGAACATATAGGACATTATTGAGATAGAAATCATTAGAGAAGAAAATAGTTCCACTTATGGTAGTAACTGTTTGAGAACCGTTTGGCATTTTTACAAGAACAGGATTGATTTGATGATGAGACACAAAATTTGTTAATGAATATGATATGTGTGCAGTGGCACCCGTATCTAGAATCTAATCTTTGGGATTTAATTTGTGTTTAAAGATTGATAATATGTGGAATATACCTGGAGATGGTGCTTGAACAGTATTTGCCAAACTTTCACAATGAGAATATGCTACATGATTGTTGAGTAATGCAATTATTGCTTGTTGCTGTTCTATTGAGAACAAGTTGTCCACATTATTACCGCCTTCTTTAGAAATCGAAGGTGTGATGCTGTTATCAAAGTAAGACCCGTGATTAAATCGACGGTTTGGATAATATAAAATGATAATTTTTAACTGTCCGAAATAGGTTCGAAAATATAGAAATGATATTTTAAAAATAAAAAGGCGAATTTTGAATTCAATGAATTTTTTTAAGTGGGAAAATGTATCTTTTATGAAAAGTTTTTGTAAAAATGCGTATCGCCACTTAAACTGGCAGTACCGGCTCTAGTCTGATCGGAACCGCGTATTGAGAAAAATAAGATTTTAAAAATTGAATTTATTGTTTTAAAAGAACAAAAATAATTTATTATTGAAAATTGGACACTAATTTTAAAGGTTTTTGCCCAAAGTGGGTCAAACGAACCTAAAATACTAACGGGTTTGACCCAATCCCAACATATATAAGTGCCAATTAATGAGCATTCAGCTCATTTTACCCTAGAAATAAAGAAAGGGGTCGCTGAAGTGAAGAGATGAAGAGAGAATGAGATTTCACTATTCATCTCCTCCTTCAATTGGTCATATCTTGAGCTACGGAGCTCCGATTGACGAGTCGTTTGTGGCCACGCGTCGCTCTCGCCGAGCCCATCATTTCTAACGAAGATTTTCTGGTAAGAACTCACATCTCCTACTCCAATTTTCTGCCCTAAGTAATTTCGCATTTTTACGTTTGGTTTTTGAGTAAGTTTTGTGATTTTATTTGTTTAGGGATGATCTAGCATTGGAATATTGTTGGGTTTTGCCTCTAATGCCATTGGATAAGGTAAGGTCTCACTAAAACCCTGTGTTTAGTTATTTTTATGAACCCTATGTTTGATGTTGGTATGTGAAAATGTGATGTTAGATTGAGTTTTTTAAGATTTTTGGTAAAAATAGATTTTGGGCCAACTTTGGCAGATCATATCTTGAGCTTCAGCTTTTGAAAATTGATTGAATTTTGTATCAAATTAAAGATAATTTAAAGAGCTTTAAAATGGTATAGATTTCGTGGAAATCGGAATTTTGTAAAAAAAGATATGATCGTTGGAAGTTGGTGTAAAAAATCTGAATTCTGTAATATTGCAGAAAATTGTAAGTTCTGGTTTGTGTGCCCACACACACACCTGTGCCTACGCTACAAGCAGAACGAGTGTTGTGACTCATGCGTACATGCAAGGGGTGTGCGCACGCACACTCTGTGAAATCTGCAAGTTGTGTGTACGCACAACATCATGCGTATGCACAAGCTGAGAAGAGCCTTCTGTTGATTGCGTCCGCACGTATTCATACGTACGCACAAGTTAAGAAAACTCTACTGGTGCGTGCGTATGCACAACCCTATGTGTACGCACAAGCCCTGCTTTTCAAATAAAAATTTTGTTTTTAACCGTATTACCTTCCCGACAAGCTTGCAAACTTTCATAACACTTGTTTAAGATCTCTTAGCTTGATTTTAGGCTTTGAAACATAGAGAATACCATAAGTGAGTTTAACTAGATATTTTTCTGGTAATAAATTAGAAGACGGAGACTTAGATTTTTTATGTACGGGGTTTGGACTAGTTAGGTATTTGACGGTGTACTATATTGATAATGAACTTGTGATATTCAGGATGGATGATGAGTTTGAGACTTGGAATTGAATGATTATGGTTTATGAGATGAGTATGAACGGAAGTGTGCTATGCATAGTGGCCTCTAAGATGGACTATGTGATTATGATATGCATTGTTCTCCGTTGTAGGGGCTGTGACAGTCTCCCGCCTACTTTTGGATGTGAAGGTTGAAGCAGGGCTTCCCACTCACATTTCTCGCTAATGGAGAAGGTGGTAGGGCACTCATCCCTTGAAATTATTCCTCCTAAGTATGCGGTTTCTCTCTGGTTGCAAAGTGGTAGGTCACTATCCCATGGAATCATGCGACTTCCAAAGGAAGGTGGTAGGGCACTCTCCCTCGGAACGTTTCCCTTTGAATGGAGAAGGTGGCAGGGTACTCATCCCTTGGAATTATTCCTCCTGAGTATGCGCAACAGAGAGACTAATTCAGGAGTTGCCGACTGGATTTTATGTCAGGATCGGCACTATAACCGATAAGTGATATCACAGCCAATAGGACAGACATTCATCATATGTATCTCTTATGTGCTTGTTTACTTTGATTACTTGCAGTTTGCCTAAATGTATAATATGCCTACTTGCTTCTTGAATTACTTGCTATACATGAATATTACCTGTGTATTATTTGTTTGAATATACTTGTGATTGTCTGATGCTGAGGAGGTTAGGTAGGCGGTGGCAATGAGATCGCACGGAGGTTAGGTTGGCGAAGGCTGTGGGATACAGCGGTGTGACTAGTTTTAGTTAGAAATCCCCTAAGTTTAGATAACCATGTTTATAGTTTATGGTTTAAGTTATTTATTTTGTTAAGCTTGAATATTCTATATCGATGTGAAGTTCTATGATTGTCTTTGGGGTCCTGGAACCTTATATCTTATATAGTGGGCACTGTTACCATACTGAGAACCTCCGGTTCTCATACCATATATTGTTGTTTTTCAGATGTAGGTCGCAACCCACCTCGGTGAGTTTGCGGATGGTGATAGAGCAGAGGATCTTTTGTTATCTCTGTATTTTGATTATTTGTTGTAGTACTTTCTCTCACCATTTTATTTTAGATTTTATGGCCTTAGAAGCTTCATTTGAGAGATAAGTTGTATAAGCTGTTTTAAACTTCTAAAACTCTTTTGTATTTCAGTTTGACTAGCCGGCCTAAACTCCGCAGGCTGTGACTAATCCTCTTTTTGAATATCATACTTATATATATCCTGTTTAATTTAATTATTACCTTGTGTATCATGGAGCTATCTACAAGGTTTTATATATATTAAGTCTTGTTCTGTTCGTACTTACGTGTATAGTTATCGTGTGAGAACGCTTCGCATTTCGTAATTCTGTTTTATGCGACTTTGAGCTTTACTCCTTCGTCGGGCTTCTAGCTATATAAATTCTTGGATATATATTATATATTAAAAGCTTTAGGACTGTCGTGGCACTTTGTTATCCTTTGCTTTACGACTAGAGGTAAGGCTTAGGGTAATGGGGTGTTACAATTAACAAATTCATCAGTGATCATGTTGTTTATAGACTTTAGTAGTGCCCGAGCCTACATATGAGCTGGGAATCCAGGTTTGAAATAGCAAGTATCCACTAAGTGGCCTGATTTGCCACAATGAGAACACTTCTTGTGTGAACCACGTCCACCAAAATTGCTGATTCTTCCACGACCGCATCCTCTGCCTCTATTATGCTGAGATGAGCTAAATGAACCATTCGTTTCATTGCCCCAACTGAATTAACCAGGATTTTGGCCTCTCTTTGATCTGTTGAGTTGAGTTGTCGTTCCTGCTGAAGAAGCAATGAGAATGCGCCATTGAGGCTGGGGAGGGGATTCATAAGTATGATCTGAGAATGAACACCGCTGTATTGGTCGTTTAATCCGCACAAGAATCTAATAAGATGAGTTTGTTGTCTGTAGGTACGCCCAGTGGAACAAGTGTAAGAGTTCGAGCACTCACATTGTGGAATTGGTTGAAATTCCTCCAATTCTTCCCAAAATCCTTTGAGTTTGGTGAAGAATGATATAATTGATAACTCACCTTGCTTGAGTGAGAACATTTCTTCCTCTAATTCTGCGATGCGAAAGATATCCCCTTGATAGAATCGGTGCTTCAGGTCTGCCCAT
The DNA here is from genome assembly GCF_059453495.1 of Arachis ipaensis. NCBI lineage: Eukaryota > Viridiplantae > Streptophyta > Magnoliopsida > Fabales > Fabaceae > Arachis > Arachis ipaensis. The sequence continues at coordinate 10,511,083 of NC_142439.1, read as the reverse complement.
AGTTCTGCTACGACGTTGCACCAAAGAACACTTTGAAGGATCTCAGAGTAAGGTGAAGCGTGAATCCAAGAAATGACAAAGGTGTTGCAGCGATCCCATACATTGAAGAGTTCATCACCTGGTTCTAGTCTTGGTATGGTTCCATCAACGAAGCCTGTCTTGTTCTTGGATTTTAGCGATAGCCAGAATGAGCGTGACCAGGAGTGAAAATTTTGATTGGTTAATAGAACAGAGGTGAGAGCGATTCCAGGGTTTTCGCTCGGATGCAAGAAGAATGGGCTTATTGGATCTTGAAGGAAATTCAATAGAGGCCGTGGAGCGTGATTTTGGAGACTTTGGAATTGTGACATGAATTTCGCAAAGGTTTGGAAGTCCATGGTGGAAAGCAAATCATCCGTGGAATCTTCTGGACTCGTCATTCGTGAAAGCTGAATCCGTCAAAATTGGACGTGTTCTTCAGCAATACAGAACCCACGCTTCTTAACCGATGCTGGTGGATACCACTCGGTCCTCACCTTTGTAACACACGTTCACCGCACCATGTAAGACCCTCTATTGATGAGTGAGGATTTGAGTTTGGAGAGAGTGCTACCAGTGAGTTAGGAAGAGCAAAATGAGTTCTGTGTTAGAATGATGAATCACACTACTAACTACTTACTGCCAGGACTGTTTTAGTGTAATTAACTAACTACAAAACTGTTACTGCAAAACTATTGCTAATTATTAGTGACTATACTAGCCAACAATTATCTTGATCATCCTAATTATTATGTAAGTTTCAATAACAATAACAATACTATATATATATATATATATATATATATATATATATATATATATATAGTATTGTTATTGTTTGTTAGAAATCGTTAGTAAAATAAAATAAATTTAAAATTTTTTTGAATAATTATTGAATTAATTATTATTATAAATATATTATTTAGATATTTAATTAAAGATTAACCATTTTTTGTTGTGTATTGTTAGTTAAATATTTAATTAATATATTTTTTTAGGTTTAATTACTCTGTTTGTCCATATAGTTTCGTGAAATTTTCAATTAGGTTCCTATACTTTTTTTTCTTTTTAATTGGGTCCATGCACTAATTTTTTTTCAATTAAGTCCCTCTTAGAAGTAATTGACTTAATTTTATAGGGACCCAACTAAAAAAATTGGTATAGGGACCTAAATAAAAGAAAAAAAATGTAGGGACCCAATTAAAAAAAAAATTGGTGTAAGGACTCTATTAAAAGAAAAAAAAGTATAAGGACCTAATTGAAAATTTCGCAAAACTATAGGAACCAACAAAGTAATTAAATCATTTTTTTATTGTATTGTACTGGAAGTAAAAATTTTGAAATTGTTTAAATATAATAATTAATCATTTTTCATTCTTAGTTAGTGAAGTAATTAAGGTATATTATTATTATTGTGCGTGCGTGTAATAATAATATTGAGGTGTTTAATACTTTTAAAAATTATTCTGGTTATATAAATAGAAAATAATAAATAATTATTATTATAAAATAAATAGGTTTTAAACATTAAAAAATATAGTTTTAATGTATCTAATAATAATTTTAATAAATAAATATCAAACAGGTAATTATATGCTATATTTTAGCTAAATAAATAACTTTTAAATATTTGTCACAAAAGTTAAGGTTTATGCATAAATCATAGATTATAATTCAATATTTGTCATTATCCAAATATAAATATAAATAAATAATCAAATATTATTTACTAAATTAAAAAATATACATAAATAATTACTAAATATATATAAACAGATAATTATCCTATATTTTAACTAAATAAATAAGTTATTCAATGATATTTAATAAATTATATTCTACAAATCACATATGTTGGTCATGTACTGTAATCGATTTACAATATTAATCTATCATACAAATATTTAAACTACATATCTGTATTTATATATTGAAAAAATTCTGGTGCATGCATGGCCTCCAAATCCAACAATCGCATAGAAGTCGGCTCCTCAAACAGATGCTAGTTTGCTAGTGCATTTGCCACATCCACCACATCTACCTCCATAGTACCGCCAACTTGATCTTCGTCTACACCTAAATCAACGACCTCATAGTTACTTTCAAACTCCTCTCGTTATTACTGTTATAATCTTTCAATTCAATATCTCGGTCCGCTTCAGATTGCTCAAACTCAATATACAGTTCGATGAATGATATTTGGGACCGAATTTCAATATACATTGAAAATATTTTTTGCATGCTCACTTTATTGGTTACATATTTGGTTTGAAATTGAACGAACCCACCAAACACAAATATAGGGTATCTGTACAAAATACACGACATTCTCCTAGATATTTGAGAATCAATCTTCTCACAAATCAAACATTTTAGCTCTTCAAATAACCGTGTGAATAGAATAATAATATCTAATGAATTCTTACATATAAATTTCACTCCTTTAGATATTTGAAATAAAATCTGTCTATGATAATATATATACTTTTAACATAACTCTATCATCCATGATAATATACTCACATTGAACACTCTCAACTTTGGTATTATTTCTTTTAAAACAATGGAGAAAAAAATAAGAGAGGATGAATTTCAGAAGATCTAAAAATTGAAAGATGAAGAAGAAGTAAAAAGTTCGGCTAAACTAAGATATATATAACCAAAGAAATCGGACGGTCCAAACATCTTTTTATCATTTCAAATTTTTTAAAGAATTCAAATCGGACCATTCGATCAGCATTCTATCAAAATTAAAAGAAAGTTACATACATAAAATCGGTAGGTCCGATTTTCTTACGCAAAAAATCGAATATTTTTGCCCCACATAAATCAAACTATCTTATTTTTTGTCGTCAATTTAAAAAATACCGTCGTCATAACAATGTATAATCCTCCTAACGTCCATAACTCAGTGTAACATCCATCTAATTTTTATATGAAAAAATTAACCTTTATAATCGCATGGAATAATTTATATTATCAGAAAAACTTTAAAAAAATCCATAAAAATAAAGAATACAATGAATTTTCAAACATAAACAGAATATTTCACCAGATATATAAATCATGGCTTAAAATCCAAAAATACATATACACATATGTGTGTGAGTGATTTAGGTTTATATACTAATTTAAAAGAATAAAAGGGTTGTACATAGACTTTATTATGCATTAACAAATAAAAAAGATAAGTACAAACTCGATATATAGTCCCAATAATTTTCATCTCCAACTACTTTGATCTCCATCTATTAATCATGCATTCTTGAAGAAAATAAAAAAATTGTTTCCCTTATTGTATTAAGGGTAAAGTATTGTTTTTGTAGTTTTAAAGTTGTCCCTAACGTTTAAATCGTTCTATTTAAGTCCCTAACATTTTAAAATTGACTTAATATTGTACTGCCGTTAAAAATCTGTTAACATAATTGACGGCATGACAAAATTGAGATGATTTTAAAATGTTAGGAACTTAAATAGAACGAAAACAATGGAACAAAAACAATATATGAAATTAAATTTTAATTTTATCCTCTAATAATATCATTTTTTACGGTACATAGTTATTCAATTATTTTTTAATCACATCTAAGTAAATTACACATAATCACATTATTTTCATTCTAAATAAATTTATTTTTTATAATTTTACTCTTAGAGATTTTTACTCATAATGAAATGTTTGTAGAATAACTAGTACATAAACTAGCGAAAAAGAAAAAAATGATACATATACAATAAAGTATAAATTGTACCTTTTGTTTCTAAAATTTCGAAATTCTTTAGGTTGCATTTGTTTTTGAGAATAGGACAAGACAAGACATAAAGGATATAGACACAAAATTTTGTGTTCTTATATTCTGTTTGGTGATAAACTATAATAAATTATGAAAATTTAATTTATTCTCATTTTTGTTCATTCAAAAATTTGAGACGCAAAAATATAATAATAAAAAATATAATTACAAAAACTTAACAAGAATAGTGAAAGAAAAAATAAAAAAATAAGTTGTATCCTTTGTTAGTGTCTCTGTGTCATTCCTGTCAGGATGGACACAAAATACATTAATTCATTGTCTCTGAACACATTGTCTCTGTCCATGTCCCCTCTGTCAAACACAATTTTGTGTCTCTGTGTCCCTGTCCCAATGTCCTGTCTCTGTAAACAAACGCGACCTTAATGTTTAATTTAGTTAAATTTTATTTTTAATTTTATTCTTCAATAATATCAAATTTTTATGATAAATAATTATTCAATTATTTTTTAATTTTATTTTTAATCATATTATTTTTTCTAAGTGAATTTATTTTTTATTAAGAGCAAAATTAAAAAATAAATTAAATAATTATTTGTCGCAAAAAAAATTAAAATTATTGAAAAAAGATTAAAATTTATTAAAAAGTTAAAATAACTTTTCTTCAATAATTTCAATAATTTTAATTTTTAATAAATTTTACTCTTTTCTTTAATAATTTTAATTTTTTATGACAAATAATTACTTAATTTATTTTTTTATTTTGCTCTTAATAAAAAATAAATTCACTTAGAAAAAATAATGTAATTTAAAATAAAATTTAAAAAAATAATTAAATAATTATCTACCGTACAAATTTGATATTATTGAAGGATAAAATTAAAAATAAAGTCTAACTAAATTAGACATTAAAGAATTTCGATACATTAGAGATAAATGGTACAATTTATACTTTATGTATATGTATCATTTTTTTCTTTTCCGCAAGTTTATGTATTAGTCATTCTACAAACATCATGATGACTAAAAATCTTTAAGAATAAAATTATAAAAAAAAATAAATTTATTTAGAATGAAAGCAATGTAATTAAGTAATTTACTTGGATGTGATTAAAAAATAATTAAATAACTATGTACAGTAAAAATTGATATTATTAAAAGATAAAATTAAAATTTATTTCTATGTATCATTTTTGTTTCTAACGTTTTTGTCCTATTTAAGTCCCTAATGTTTCAAAATCGTCTCAATTTTGTCTCGCCGTCAATTCTGTTAACAGATTCCAAACGGCAGGACAACATTGAGCCAATTTTAAAACGTTAGGGACAATTTTAGGACTTACTACAAACGTTGAAGACAAAAATAATACTTTACTCTTGTGTTAAAATACCACATTAAGGGCCTGAGGTAGCATTTATTTGCAAGACAGAGGCTGAGAGACTGAGATTCAGAGATAGAGACCGAGAGACAGAGACAGAAATAAATATCAGTATTGTGTTTGGTGTAGAAGTATACAAAACTAAATTATGTATCTTGTTTGGTTTAAAATAAAAGTAGAGACTAAAAATCTTAAAATTACAAAAATGCCCTTAATTTTAAAATACAACCATAACCCCCAAATCCAGTTTGATTTTTCTCATAATGCAACCTTAACCCTCGACGATGCAGCTTTTTGATTAGGTATTTTATGACCCTTCGATACCTATAATTTCTAATTATTGTTTTTCGATTTTTAAATTTTTTTCTGGGGGCAAAATTTTCAGGTGTTGAAAGACGACGGATCTATGATATAGTAAACATCTTAGAGAATGTCGAGGTGAGGTTTCTTGTTATATTTATTTAGTTTAGTTATTTCTTGAAACAATCTTAATTTTTGTTTCAAAACCTTATATTAATGATAATAATTGGTTGAGATAAACGAATGGTAGAACTTTCTTTTCAAAGAATATGAGAGAAGAAAAAAGAATGGAAAAAAGATCGTAGTGGTGATGGTGATGCGGAATATGGCGCATCAGTCAAGTGAAATATCAAAGTTAGAATTTATGATAATAAGGATGAGCGAGGTGGATTTTTACAAATGAGAGAGAAGGGTCGAGAGAGTGTGAGGTGGGGAAACACAAGGGGAGGGACAAATACACAGGGTAAACACGGTAAAGATCCTTGGGTTTGGAACAAAGAAGAGTATCACCGATTAGAGCTTGATTCTTTCTCAATTTTCGTCGACAATTTGTCGGAGGATATATCAAAAAAGAACTTTTCAATTTGTTCAAATGGACAGGTAGAATCATCGACATATACCTGTCGCGTAAGAATAAAAATGGCCAGATATATCTATTCTCTTTTATACGATACACTACAAAGGGAGGGGCTTTGAAGGCTGTTGCAGAGATGAATGGCATGGTGTTGAGAAGGAAAAGATTGTTCGTTGGTGAAGCCAAATATAGAAGAGGAGCTGGGATACAAAATACGAAAGGTAAAGCAGTCGAGGTGGTGACCAGGCATAATGCTGGAGGAAGTCAATCACAAACAAAGAGCGGGGGAGTAGGTGAAGAAAGAGTGGCTAAGCAGCAATCAGGTAAACCAGTCAAAGATCAACGAAGTAATGGATGGAATAAGAGTTTAGAAGTACAGATAGCAAGTGAGAACGTCGTATGGATACAAAGAAGCATTGTCGGCAATACAAAATCGGCAATTGATCTTCAGTCACTGAAGCAAAAGATCCATAGGGACTATCCAGGGGTAACTCAGGTAAGGGAGTTGGGGCCATATAAAGCTATGATTACGTTCGACACGGTGATTAGGGCTGAAGAAGCTTACACCTTCAGAATGAATGAACTATTAAATTGTTTCATATGATCTGGAGATGGGATGAGACTGAGAAAAGTGAGTCCAGAAGAGTGTGGTTGGAGTGTTATGGAGTTCCTCTACACGCATGGTCGAAAAATACATTTTGCAGAATAGGAGAGTTATGGGGCGAAGTGGTGGAATGCGACAAGCTAACGGAAGCGTGCAACTCATTTAGTGTGGGTAAAGTCCTAATTGATACGTGTGTGTTCGATATGATCAACGAATGGATCCATGTTACAATAGGGGCAAGTGGATTCGACGTCATGGTAAGAGAAGTGGGCGGAGAGGTTTATAGGGAGGAATGTTTTGGACAAAGCATAGCGGAGGTAGGGGACTGGCATATGATAAACATAGAAAACACACAACAAGTAGGGCCTAGTGGAATATCGAATCCTGAAGTTGAACAGAGGGTGGTAGCCTGGGATCCGGCGGCGGTGGTGATGACGGAGGATAATAGGAACAAAGAACAAGATGAGGTTAGGATGGTAATTTCAAGCATAGATTTGAATGAATGGAATTTCAGAATTTCAAATTCGCTGGACAAAAAAGGCAGTTATACGAAATTAATGGACAGAGAAGATTCCCAGGGATCCTATGCAATAAATACGGTTGCTGATTCAGAGGAAACGGCCTCTTATATTTATGAAGAATGATTTGGTTGCAATCTTCATGTTGGGTCAAGGTGTGGAAGTGGGCTAGCAAAGGTAAGGTCTAACAAGCTAAAGATGCAATCCACATGCTGGGACGCGGACTGGGCCTGCTGCAATAGGCCTTCAGATGGATTCCCTAACCGGGTTGGCCCTAACCCGGCCTCCTCCATGACCCGGCAGGGACTAGCGACCCTGAATCAGGGCCTGTTGAACGCGGCGCTTCCAAAGGGGCAACGAGCTGATGAGGCGAGACATGATGGGGAGCAGGTTCATGCGTGCCTTGATGTGCAGGAGAGGGGGACGTCTGCCAAGACGAACCAGCAAGGAACGAAGCAAGTGACGCCGGCTGAGTTCGGTTGCTGGAACGAGGCAGGGGTTGGTTCACGAAGCAGAGGCGATGAAGGGTGTGGATGCGAGGATGGCGCACCGGAGGCGGTGGCTGGTGGGCTGGCGGAGGACTTGACAGCCGCAGTGGTTGGCGGGCTTGATGAACATAACAACGTAAACAGGCCCGCCGAGACGAACCGGCAAGCAAGGAAACAAGTGACTACGCCTGCTGAGTCCGATCACTGGAAATATGCATGGAATGGTGTGCGAGGTAGCGTTGTTGATGGGGATGGACGCGAAGAGGGTGCACCGGAGGCTGTGGCTGGTGGGCGCGCGGAGGACCTGACCGCCGGAGTGGATGGTGGGATTGACGAACAGGAACATGTGAACAGGACCTACTTAGCACCAGATGACTCGAAGAGGCTGCAAATTGCCGAAGCTTTGAGACAGACTAGTTCTGACTATATGACAAGGAGGTGCAACACGCGAGTGGAGGGCAGGAGGCAATTTCGAGACCGCGCTGGGTTAGAGGAGGGGGAGATTGCACCGGCTGGATTGGCTGATAGTGGCGAAGGTCAGGAGGCAGAAAGGGAGAATGGTGCTGAATATAGGCCAGTGAGGGGGGATCAAGTGGATGATGGCAAGGAAACAGACCACGGGGAACATAGGCCGAGTTGGGAAGAGGAGATAGCCGAGACAAAGAGGTTTGGAAACTAGCCGTGGAGTCAGAAGCTCAGTACAGTGATGAGGAGGATATCATGGCTATTTTGTAAGAGCAGAATGAAGCTATCGCTATGAAACGTCGGCAGGCTAAGCAAAAAGAAAAAGCTCGAAGAAGCCGGCCAAAAAATCGGAAACAGGTGTGTAATAATTTGGTTGCATGATTTTTAGTGCTTGGAATATACGGGGGTTGGGAGGTGATGCAAAAATTAGTATGCTAAAGTCTTTCAAAAACAAGTTTAGGTTGGATATGTTAGGTCTGATAGAAACAAAAAAAGAACTAGTAACTAAATTTGATGTGGTTCAAATCTGGGGAAGCAACGGAACATGTTGGGAGTCTGTAAGTTCTACTGGGATGTCTGGGGGATTGCTACTCATGTGGGATGAAGGGGCATTTAAACTATATAATTGCTATAAAGGGGATAGATGGATGTGCATTGAAGGAGTTGTGGTAAAAGAGAACTTTCACTGTGCTATTTGCTTAGTGTATGGACCACATGATAGAGCCGAGAAGATCGCCGTGTGGGAAGAATTGAGCTATATTGCAGGATTGTGTCAGGTACCGCTCTGTTTTATGGGGACTTTAATGAAATTTTGCACTTGGAAGAAAGGAAAGGAGCGACTACTTTACCAGCGTCTGCGACAGATTTCAGGACATGGGTGAATGATATGGAACTGGTTGATTTGGCTCTGAATGATCGAAAGTACACATGGTTTAGAGGGTAGTCATGCAGTCGTATTGATAGAAGTCTAGTCTCCGTGGAGTGGCTGGACATGTACCCGGAGACGCGCCTAAGGAGTGGCCCGAGAAGTTTATCAGATCATTGCCCGTTGGTTATGGAAGATAGCAGAAGATCTGATGGTCCAAGACCGTTCCATACATTGGACTCATGGTTCACGCATGTAGGATTCTTGAATATGGTAAAGGAAGAATGGAGGGAACTAGGTGATGTACAATTCCTACAGAAGATGAAAGCACTAACAGAACCTCTAAGTAGATGGCATAAGCAGCACTTTGAGAATATGGATGAAAGGATCACCAAGTTTGAGGAAGAAATAAGGAAGGTAGATGATATGGTGAGCAGTGGAAGGTATGACGCCACAGTAGAGGCAAGGAGGAGGGCACTAGTGAGTTGCTACGAAAAATGGTATATGAGGCAGGAGATGAACTGGAAGCAGATGTCAAGGTCTCGGCATGCTACTGAGATGGATCGGAACACAAGGTACTTCCATAATATTGCATCGGCGAGAAGACGGAATAACAGGATTGATTCGTTGGTGATTAATGGGAGGTTAGTGAGGATCAAGCAAGAATCAAGGTGGCTGTCCGGGAGTTCTACAAATGCCTATACCATCAGGAAGCATCCCCAAGGGTGAGCTTTAGGGACGGTTTAGTGAATCGGTTGGAGAGGGAGGAAGCAGAAACCTTAGAGGCGTCACCATCAGTAGAGGAAGTGAAGGAGGCAGTATGGGACTGTGAATCTTCTAAGGCTCCAGGGAATGACGGCTACAATATGAATTTTATTAAAAAGTGCTGGAACGAGATAGGAACGGAGTTCACTGTAGCTGTGATGGAGTTCTTTGAGACAGCACGACTACCAGCAGATGCCAATGTCACATGGGTAGCGTTGGCCCCGAAGTTCGTTGGTGCTAAGGAGATAAAAGATCTCAGACCTATCAGTATAGTGGGCTGTGTATATAAGGTTATCTCTAAATTGCTGACACGAAGGATGAGGAGGGTTATGCCAAGCTTAGTCGGAGAATCACAGAGTGCCTTTGTGAAGGGGAGAAAGATACACGATGGAGCGCTAATTGCATGTGAAACCGTGCAATGGTTGAAACAGAAGAAGAAGAAATCAGCGATCATCAAACTGGACTTCCAAAAAGCCTATGACAGAGTCAAATGGTGTTTTGTTGACACTATGCTGGAAAAGATGGGCTTTGGTAGGAAATGGAGGGCATGGGTTAGGGAGTGTGTTACTTCGGCCTCTATCTCTATTATGGTTAATGGTTCACCATCGAAACCGTTCAAAATGGAAAGGGGATTACATCAAGGCGACCCATTATCGCCGTTCTTGTTTGTTCTGGTGGTGGATGTACTCAACAGGATGATTGGGGAGGCAGTTAGAAATGGTCGGATATCTCCACTCTTAGTCGGTAGGGATAATATAGAGTTATCACACTTACAATTCGCAGATGACACTATATTATTCTGTCCACCGGAGGAGGAGACACTGAGGAACTATAAGAGGCTTTTGAGGTGCTTTGAAATGATGTCTGGGTTGAGCATTAACTTTGAGAAGTCTCACTTGATACCAGTTAATTGCAGCCAGGACTGGGTTAATCGGATGTGCCAGCTACTAGGTTGTCAAGAGGCAGCTCTACCGGTTCGATACCTTGGCATTAGTCTAGGAGCAAATCCGCGACTGGTTAGAACTTGGAAACCGGTTATAGAAAAGGTGGAAGAGAAGCTCAGCTTGTGGAAAGCAAAGATACTTAGTAAGGCTGGTAAGTTGGTGCTTATTAAGTCGATAATCAATAGCCTGCCTGTTTACTACCTGAGTCTGTACAAGATGCCCAATGCGGTTGCTCGAAGAATTATATCCTTGCAGAGGAGGTTCTTTTAGGGGAAGGATGATGGTCGACCTGGCATGGCCCTTGTGAAGTGGGAGTTGGTACAGGCACCGAAGAAGCTAGGAGGTTTGGGGGTGGGTGATGCGGTGGTCCGTAATTCGGCTCTACTGTTTAAATGGTGGTGGCAGTTCTCTAAGGAGGAATGTCCTTTATGGAAGAAGGTTGTGTGCTCATACAATAGCTTGAACCCAAATCACTTGTTGTCAACCCAGACATTACCAAAGAGGGGGGACCGTGGAAAGACATATGTCAAGTGCAAATAAGGGAGCAACATGTAAAGCAGAAGATGATTGATGGGCTGGCCATGGAAGTAGGTGATGGAAGATCCACCAGATTTTGGGAGGATACTTGGTTACAAACGGGAAAGCTTAAAGACTCCTTTCCGAGACTATTCTTGATTTCAAACCAAAGAAGATCGGTAATTGGGGATTGTGGGTTTTGGGATGGGATAGAGTGGGTGTGGCACTTACAGTGGAGAAGAGAATTGAGACAATGGGAGACTGATACACTGAACCAACTGCTTAATGTCTTGCAATCTGTTAGACTGATAGCGGACATACAAGACAGAGTGGTGTGGAAATTTGATAAGGAATGTGTTTATTCAACTAATTCATTTGTTCAAGTTTTGCAGGAAGAGACTTTGGATGAGGAGTTTCTGCAGTTCAAGTTCACCAAGGAGGTATGGAAAGGCCTAGTTCCGCCTCGGGTGGAGCTGTTTGCGTGGTTTACTTTGGTAGGCCGGGTCAACACAAAAGACAGACTGAGTAGACTGGGTCTCTTACAACAGAATGATGTGATGTGCGTGCTATGCAAGAAGGATGTTGAAAATATACAACATTTATTTATTACATGTGAGTTCTCTTGGCAGGTGTGGTGTGCTTGGATATCGGCGTTTGGACAGACATGGATTGTTCCTAGTACGTTGAAGGAGCATTTTGAAAGTTGGAGATCCGTGCCAATGAGAAAAGAGAGGCGCAAAAATTGGCTAATTGGGTTCTTTTCAGTTATATGGATTATCTGGTTACGCAGGAACGATGCCATATTTCAGAGTAAGACAACAGGGGTTGGTGACTGTGTAGAGCAATCATTCTCATGTGCTAAGGAATGGTATTGTAAATAACTCATGTTGTCGATGGCTATGTCGGAGATGACATAGGAGTTGTTTAGCTTGTTTGTTCTTGTAACTGGCTACAATGCTCCACTTTAGTGTTGAGCTCTTACTTTAAAAAAAAAATGATAATAATTGGTTCTTAGTTGTTTGTTTGTTTCGTTTAATGTTGGTTAACTTGTAGGTGCTTTTTAGAAAAGCTAAGAATCAGTATACTTGGAAAGAGTTTGCTGCTATTCCACCTTCAAGTATCTTGAGCTGATCAATATTTTATAAATTTATTTATGATAATTACTATATAAAAAAACAAAGAAGATGACTTGAGAACTATTCATCATAATTATGTTGTTATTATCACTTTTTTTCCAAGCATGTCAGCGGCGTGCTGATACTTCTCCTTCAACCGCTTATGCTTATTCTTGCAGTGTTTCGCAGTTAGGGTACACCCAGGGAGGAAGGCCTCCAACATCTTCAGAGCTAGTTTCTCAAATGTTCCGGGTTTAAATTGATCATAGTCAGCCCTCTGACCATCTACCACAAACTCCTCCATGAAACCAACGAAAGCATTAGCCTCTTCATCACTTTACATGCGTTTGTTGTCCATTTTCACCTAACAAAATTAACATAATTAACCATAAATAAATACAAGTGTAACTATTGTAATTAACATAACTAAATCCTAAACAACAAAAATAACATATATAACCAAAAAGTAACACAAAATTAAAAATAAATCACAAACCACAAACATTTTCACCCTAAAAGCAAAAATTAACATAAATAACCACAAGTAAACCACAAACCACAAATAAATTAACATGAACAAATACAAATATTTTTCAGTAAGCCACAGACAATTAGTTGCTATTACAAATAAAAAGTTACTATTACAATGTTTTCCTTCACAACAAGTCTTACAAATTAAAATGCAGCTATTATAACACGTCTTAATCGATTACAATGTTCATTACTCTGCTAAAAATTAAGCTATTACTATTTCATACGATTTATTCGCCACTCTTCATACATCTCAGTTGTTATGTTGGCACGCCAGTGTGTCCACTCATTCGTGTTTTCAGCCACATCAATCATTTCGTCATGTGCTTCATCTCCATCGGGCAAAAATTCCTCTAATATGCTACCTTGCTCCTCCGGATCCATATCCATACTCTTTCGAATAAAGTTTTGCAGCAAATAACAAGCAATAATTATTTGAGTTTGTGTCTTTAGAGGGTAAAAGCTAAGACTTCTTAAGATTGATCATCTCTTCTTCAGCAAACCAAAGCATCGCTCAATAATATTCCTGGCAGAAGAATGAACCCTATTAAAATATTCTTAGTAATTGCGAGGTACACGTGCTCCTTGGGCCCACTCTCTAACATGATATCGAGTACCTCTATATGGTGCTAGAAACCCCGGACCATTTGTGTAACCAGCATCAACTAAATAGTAATTACCTATAGACAAGTAATGCAAACAACGTAAGCTTAACTATTGTGAACTCAAGCTATATTTATAGGCTTAAGTCCAAAGATGGCATAATTACCGTGGGGTATCTTAAGACTATTACAACAAGTTATTGCATCTCGAAGTATCCATGAATCATATGCTGATCCCTCCCATCCATTGAGTACATAAACAAATCTCGTCTCCCAGTTACGAACTCCTAAGACATTGGTGCAGATTTTACCCTTTCTTGTTCGATATCTTGCCTTTTCAAACTCAGAAACTGTCACCTCTATACAAATTCCATCTAATGCTCCCAAGCAATCCTATAATCTATAGAAAGTTATGATACTCAGATATAGAATCCTTCATACTTGGATCTCATCTCTTCATAAAAACACACGTATTGCTTGATAATTTTCGACCGCTCCATTTATTCCTATCAAAGTCATTACATTAAAAAACACATAAACATTCAACTTAATCTAACATTTCTTCATGTAAAATCTGCTATATCTTCTTAGAACCAAAAAGAAGAATAAAAAACTGGAATCAAAAGACATGTAACTCAATTTACATCTCAATTTTATTTTAGTTTCAATTGGAAATCAAAACAGAAAATACAATAGAAACACAGTAGAAGTGATAATATCGATTTTTCTCTCTCATTTCATAAACTAAAAGTCAATTTTTCAGTTACTTTAAGCAAATCAAAGTCTTCCAAAAGCTGTTGTGGTTGAGATTGAAAGAGTTGTGTCAAGAGTTATTACTTCGAATCATCCATGATTATCATACAAACTTTGTTAATGTGGTTGAGATTATTCATCCTAAGAAGTTAACGAATAAAACGTGAAAAGGCTATTAGAATTCATTGATCTAAACTGCAAAGTCTCGTTGTGACCAGTTGACCAAGTAAGGAGTGTAAAATTTAGTTAGTTATACTAATTAGCAAGGCCCCAATAAATTAACAAATTAGATTCTGAAAAATTAGTTGGAGTTATACTAACTAACAAGGTCTTAACAAGTCAAGCAACTAAAAAGAGAAAAGTTAATTAGAGTTGTGCAAATTAAATAATTCAAATTAACTTAATAATCATTAATTTTAAAGATTCAATAGACTCAAGACTCTCTTAGTTTTTACCCTTTAAGCTAAAATAAAAAGTCTACTTCATTTGATAAGAGAGGGGTTTAGTAAAGATAACAACAACTTAATCAACTCTTGAAATATACACAATTTGCAAAACTGATACTGATTAACACGTTCCCCTAACAAAGTGCAACCTAATTTCAAATAAAGTGCTTTATATAAAATTTTATTAGCTATAGTGGAATAGCCTTGGCATTGTCACAATATATTACAGGAGTGCCACAACTCTTAAACTACAACTAAGCTAATAAATTTTTCATCCATAGGATTTCAGAAGTTACATCAGAGAGGGCCTTAAACTCAATTTCAAGCTTTCAGCACTAGACTTTTTTACACAATACTGTTAAGAGCAACATGAAAAAGCAGGTAAATTGACATAAATCAAGCAACTAAAAACCTGAACTATATTACAATACCTTTAACATTATATAAATCAGACAGTCTGCTCTATTTTTTCAACAAAGGAACAAAATCTAAACTACATTACAACACAAAGTAAAGAATTTCTTCAACTTCAGTGCTACTACTTCACACCATTAACAAAATAACGACAAATCAAGCAAAATAGTAACTTGTCTCATTTCAAATTTTAATTTTTCCAAAACTAAGTAGCCAAATAAAACAAAAGCTTAACAGGTTCTGAGTATAAATACACCTTTCAAACACGAACAAATTTGATTTAAGCATTACACAACAGTAATAGTTAAATTCACAGATCAAATTGAACATCAGAAGAAGAGAAAAGTCCTATTATTAGGTCACGAACAAATACACAGATTAGGACACGACCGAAAAAATGAAAGGAATCAGTAAATTAAACAACATTTGTATAGAACTAACCTAGGTCAGAGCATCTAGGATGACGAGTTAGTGGTTGACGTCGACAGCAACCGGCGAGAGGCGGCAGCTTCTTTCTTCGATTATCCTGTGAAGGAGAAAACGACGAGATGAGAAGAAGGGGGCTACGAAGATGAACTTGAAAGCGGCAAATCACTTACCTAGCGGTGGCTAGGCCAGCGGCGACGAGATGGCCGTTCTTGAAATGGTGCTTCAGAGGCTGCAGTGAAGAAGATGAAGCCCTGATTTACATTAGGGTTAATGTTAAAATTATTGAATTAGAATGGGGTAATTTACGTACAAATTATAATTAAAATTTCTGTCCTGTCTTTAAAATTTTCTGTCTCCAGTGTCCCTACTTTTTGGAGATACTGAAATACTAAAAATTTAAAGACGAAAACAGAAATTTAAGTATGAATCTCTAACTCAACAAACATAATATTGAGTCTCTATCTCAGTCTCAGTTCCAATCTCTGCAAACAAACGCTACCGAGTGTTTGTATTTTTTAGAGAAAATAAATATATCGTTTAACATATCTCTTCTTTTATCTTTTCATAAAAAATGCAATCATCTATGGCTTGGGTTCAGCCTATTCCATGTCTAATTTGTATTTACATTATTGTTATTTTTGTTTGGTGACTGAAATAAATTAAACAAAGAAAAACAAAAGAAACAAAACAAGGAACTGCTTAAATAGAGGGACAGTCCCGTTTAAGACTACTCTTAAACTCCTCCCAAGGTGAAAGAAGCTCCACATGCGAAAGTTGTAACTTCATCGCCATCTTTGCCATAGTATCTGCCACCGTGTTTGCATCTCTCATAATCAAACGAAAGTCAACACGCCAATTCCAATGCATGATATCTCTTATTTTGAGCACCAGTGGATCAATAAACCCAAAACCATCTTGAGTAACAAGATTAAATGCTTCCACACAATCTGTCTCACAAATAACATCTCGTTGATCCACATCCCAAGCTAAGAGATATCCTCTCCAAATAGCAAACAATTCTCCTTGAAGAATACTATTACTCTCAATCATTCCTAAACACCCCCTTTGCCAGCTCCCATTACAATCTCTAATAACACAAGCAAAACCAACACTATCACCCGAACCAAAATAACTAGCATCACAATTAATCTTAAAAGTACCAATGGATGGGGGATTCCAAAAACCATTTAGAGTAGAGGGAAGGGACATACGTTGTAATTCAAAAATATTTCTAAGCTCCTTTTCTGAAGTTAATGCCAGACAAATGACTTTTTCCGGAGGCCAAGTTTCGTGGGGATTAAAGATGTCGTTATTCCTTGCTCGCCATATCCACCAAAGTCCCGAAAAGAACTTGAACGGGTGCTCTCTGCTATGATACAAGAACCAGTTCTTCAAATCTAAAGGATGACAAGGAATATCCAACCTTTGCCAGACAAGCTGAGCTTTTGGACAATCCCGAATACAATGTATAACCGATTCCTGGCTAGAAAGACATCTTGGACACCTATCCGATGACGACATCCCTCTTCTAAAGCGAAAACTTGCAGTAGGAAGAGCCTCCTTAAGACACAACCAAGCCAAAAACTTATGCTTTTCCGGAACAAGCTGACGCCAAAGCCAAAGCCAATTCTCCCTCTCCTCCCAACCAAACAGCTGCTTACACAACCACAAGTAACTATTGCGTGAGTCATAGACTTTGGCAGCAGACCCACTCCAATACCAACCCACTTCCGGACCTGCTTGTTCATCTGGATTGTAAGAGAGAATATTATCTTTCAGATTTTGAGATAAAGGAGAATAAAGAGTATCCAAATGCCACCTACCAACCGACCAAATATCCTGTATCCGGAGATTCGAATCAGAAATGTGGACATAATCCATCTCATTAGATAACCGTCCTTCTCTCCTCCAGCTAGAAAACCAAAAATTCTGGTTCAAATCTCCAATACACCAAGCAAACCCATCCTTCAACACATTATTGTTATTTTAGTCTTTTGTTTTCTAGTGTAGCAAAAATATAGTACAATATATAAGCTAAAATATGAAATATCTTTTTCTTCTTTTTTTTTTTTGTTCGATTTAGAAAGAGAATTACTCTTTTATTGCTAATAAATATAAAATTTATTATATTATAAATACATCCAATAAAATTATTCAATATTAGATAATAATTATCCTCAAATAGTCATCCTAATATAATTCATATATTTTAATTTAGTGATGATCTTTGATTATTATTCTAAAGAAATGGATATTTCATGAAAAAATAAATCAAAATTATAAATAAATAAATTAACATATTTAGCTAAAAATTAAATTTAAATGGCCAAATAAATGAAACAAAAAATAATTTTAAGTGAGAAAAAATGTGTTATGATAGAGAAGAAAAAAATTGGCTAAAAAATTTTAATATGATTTGCTGAGAGGTGAAATTCCTAAAAATGAAGATTATTGGTGACTCTGGAGAATATAAAAGGACAAACAAAAATTACTGAGACTATTTTCAAAATTAACAATTCGGTGGGTTGAATTCAATTTTTTCTTAAATTTTAAAAAAGTTGAGGTTAATTCTAAAAACGTTGGAACTTATTATAAAAGATAAATTTACCTCGGCAAATTCTTAAGTGCATCATGGTGTTTAAGAAAATACAAAATCAACTATTTTCTCCAAAATATACCTCAAAGACACAAACACAACCATATATATAAATTAAAAGGTGAAAAAGGTTTAGGTTCAAACAAACAGTTGTTCCAAATTTAGTTCTTAATTGAAATTGAAATACTGGACAAAAGTTTTTTTTTGGGTATCCTGGAGAAAAGGTTTTTGACAAAATGGACATGCAAAATTATCAAAAAAAAAAAAAAAAAAAGGAAAGAAAGAAGAAAAGATGGCATTGTTTTGCTACACAATTATTGTATTTATATTTATCGTATTCACTGCAAAATTACGTTACTGATGATGTTGATTGGCGATAAATGCTGCAAGGAGATAGCTTAGAGGGTTATCTTCAAAATAGACTTACGAAATATCATGCTTAAATTAACCTGTTTTTAAAAAAATTCAGCAATTCAATTTGATTTTTAAAAAAAGATTAATATAATGTTCATTTTGTCACATACTCACATGTCATTAATAAATATAGACATATAAATTTAATTTATTATATGCCATTTTTCAATTCATTATGTAATATTTAACAGTGATACACAAACAAAATTATACAAAATAATAATTTAATTTAGTGGTATTTTTTAGAAACTAAATTATTAAAGCATTTAATTATTTTGAAGACTAATTTGATATTTTATATTAGACCATAGTTTTTTCCTTATTTATTATTTATTTATTTGTCCCGTTTAGACTTTAGACGATAGCTTTTCTTTGACTATCTTATGATTGCAAAATTTTATATCAACAGAGGAATGAAATTTATCAGAGAAAAGAAAATGTGATCCAAAAATTTGGAGACACGTTGAGTGCTTCCCGTTAGCGACTTAGCAAGTGGACAACAATAATCCTCCAACTTTGGAGGAGAAGCCATAAACAGTTCATGATATTTTGTATTTCCTTACCCATCATTTTTTCAATTTCATACAAAATCACATCAAATTATTATTTTATCTAAAGTCTTTCATATAAATTGAACTCACTTTTCCTAAGATTACATATATAATATTATATTATATATGACAAAATTATTCTAAAAATAATGGAACCAATCAATAAAAAATAGAAAATTATATATATTATTTAATTCTCGTTAAATGATTTTATAAATTTGTTGTGTATTTTTCTTTTTTTTGAGAAATATTTTTTCCCCTCTTCAAATAAAAAAGAAAGAAAGAAAGAAAGAATGTGTGCAAATGAGAGAAAAAGAAAAATCAAAATGAATAAGAGAGTAAGCTAATAAAGCCTATGCAAATTTCAAAATTCACATTCACAGTAAATATATATATACGAATGAATGCTTTGATGAAAGGTTGCAGTGCTATGCTATTCATTTGCTTG
Source organism: Arachis ipaensis (assembly GCF_059453495.1). Taxonomy (NCBI): domain Eukaryota; kingdom Viridiplantae; phylum Streptophyta; class Magnoliopsida; order Fabales; family Fabaceae; genus Arachis; species Arachis ipaensis. The sequence continues at coordinate 10,491,599 of NC_142439.1, read as the reverse complement.
TAAACAATCTTTTCTCCCGCGATTTAAGGTGGTTTTTGGTTTTCACTCTCTCTTTCTCTCTGCTTTTCGCTTCCATTTCGATCTATCCAACCTCCTCGCTGTTCCCGATTCTAGGGTTTCCCCCGTTCCTGATTCGATTTGGGAACCCGAGCCGCTAGGGTTTCTGCGCCCTGCCAGATCCGATTCTTTCTTCTTCCTCCTCTGAGAATTCAAGATGTTTTGGCGCATGGCTGGCTTGTCTACTGCGTCTCCTGTGAGTTCCGTACTCTCTCATTTCATATACTTCTTCGATTTTTGTGCGTTGTTCTGCAAGCTGCTTTAGTGCACTGATTTGTTGGTTGTTTTAATTTATGTGGTGTTTGCTCGGATTTGATTTTCCGTTTGGTTCTATGGAAAATGTGGCCGTACGGAGGGTTCTTGCAATTAATTTACTATGCGATTGATTTGATTTAGTTTTTGGATGATTGATTGTGGAATCTGATGCTGTTGCTATTGTGAGAATCAGAGTGATCGGTGCTTTGCCATGATTGGTCGATGTGAATTTTTCTTTTTGGTGGTGAAATTTGCGCAGTGTTACATGAAATGATGTTTTTGAAATTTGATATACTATTCCATAATCTTGGATGTTTTGTTTGGTGCATGAAGATCCCTGCCTGAATAGTACGGCGATGGATTTCTTGTACGTCTTACTGTTTGTAGTTACTGTCACATGAATTTTAGGTTCTCTTGGGGGAATTCTTTGCAGATATTATACTAAACCAACGATACTGAGAGGTGGTTGTTGGCTTAAATTTGCTTTGAATGAATTCAGAAATGTTTGAGTTCGTAAGATCAGTGTAACAGTAGTAGTATGTACATAATCTGCTGCATTGTAATTTATGAGAAGGTTTATTTTCACAACTAACAAAGACGCAATTCATTTCTAACATTTTCTTTGATATTCCAAATAAAATCTTTTTTCTCAAAGGTGTAGGAAAGCTTGCAACCTGTAGTCTAGAGTTAAAATTTGGATTGCGTTTATTCCTTATTTCTTTGGGAGTCTGAAATCGATTTAACTTCAATTTGTTAGTGATTTTATTATTTGTTATGTGTATTGTATTATATTGCAGGTGGAGACCATTTTGGATAGGGACAATTTCACTTTGGAAGAACTACTTGATGAAGATGAAATTATACAAGAATGCAAAGCTCTTAATAGTCGCCTTATAAATTTGTAATACTCTTATTTCTGTTAGGATGAATTTCTTATTAGAATTTTTTTGGCTTTGTTTTAGTCGTTTTATCTGCTTTTGTTTTCTTTTGACGAAACTGGTCTCTATGTAGTGAACTATAATATTATTCATTAGACAGCTTAAGATCTCAGCTTATGAATAATTACTTTTCTTATGAATACTGCTTATGGGTGGGAATGGTATGACAAGAGACTTGCTTGAAATAATTAAAGCCGTTCATATTAACATGATTATTTATTAACATATTTTCATTGTGATCTGTCGCTTGGTGACATAATTTAGATGAAAGGTTGCCATGATGACAATAGTAAAACACCATAGATTATTGGTAATTATGGGTCTACAATGAAATAATTGAAAACCAAAGACTAAAGTATACACAGTGAAAAGATAAATTGAATAACTCTATTAACCCTGTTATTAGTTGACTTTCTTAATTCATACTGCAGTTTCAGTTATTTATTGTTCCTGCTTTGATTAATTTTCCCAGGATGATGTTAATGAAGTATCTTAGTGTAATTTTTTTTGGTAAAACTATTTTATGGATGCTTAGGTGGATTCTTCATCCCCCCCTTCCCCAATCCACAACACCACATATTGAAACAGCCACTTAGGAAAAGACACAGATTTTGTCTAATAAACTCCTTGATGTTGTCTCTTGCTGCCTATGATTTTAACTCCGTATTCTTAAACTTTTGATATTGGTTGTGTAATTGTGTTCTAGATAAATTAGTCCCTTATTGATACTATATTATGTGATTGGCCAATTGTTACAGTGAAACAACAAAGTCCCATTTCAAATTATGTCCTATTTCAAATTATTTTTATTGGAAACACTTTTAAACTGGTCATTCTTGATGGTTTTGTCTATCCCACCCTCACCCCAAGACAGTTAGGTTACCCTCTATCTGATTGGTGAAGTACTGTTGTTTTTCTTTTTTCATTTAATGGTTTTATGTTGTCTACTGCTGTACTGCAGTTTGTCTGGAAAAGCACAGGTTGAACAATTGATACGTTACATCGTTGAAGAAGCTGCTGAGGATGCTGAAAAGAAGCGAACTTTCAAGTAGGTTGCTTGGATTGGATATTGCTTTAAGTTCCTGTTTGGTAGATTTTTGTGATGATACATGTTTTTCCTATTATTCTGTAACAGGTTCCCTTTTATTGCTTGTGAGGTATTCACCTGCGAAGTTGATGCTATACTCACGACTCTTGTAGAGGATGAGGAAGTAAGACATTATATCTAAATGATTTTTTCTCACTATTTTTGAGAAGATCTGATTCATTTTTTTTTTTTGGGCAGTTGATGACTAAGTTGTTCTCCTTTTTGGAGCCAGATCACTCTCATGGAAATTTACTTGCTGGATATTTTTGCAAGGTACTGATTTAGTGAGATTTGAATTTTACTGCATGCTTGGTCACTGTAAAAATTACTTTTGGAGTGGGAAGAGTTGAGCTTGACTAGAAGTAAAATTTCGCACAAAGGGTTATTCTGCTTTGTAACCTCAAACTTATTTGCGATTTCAAAACTAATGCTGGTTGAGTTGGTCTAAACTTGCTCTACAAAATTAGAAATTAGCAGTATGTTTCATAGTTGTAGAAATCTTGTGGTTTGTGATTTGTGTTGACTGGTGTGATACGATTTGCGACACAGACAATCCCAATTGGAGAGTGAATTGCTGCATGAATCGTGTTCTAGGATTCAGGGTCCTCTTGAGTTTTTCTGGGTTGCATTAGAAAATTTGAGTTGGTGATGAAGACCTGACATGATCCAAAGCCGAAAAGACCCTGAAATTTTCACATTTTACCTTAAATAAACTAAGGACAGATGGGCAAAATTCCTATCATGACTTAGTATGTCCCTTGTGTGATGGTGCAGTGTGAGAAGAATAGAGCAAATGATGAAGTTCTATAAAGGGGAAAAAAAATGCTAGAGCGAAGGAGGAGGATGGGATATAACATAATCTTATAATTCTTTGATATCCTGCCTGTGGTATATGGTTTAAAGTTAGTACATTTAGTATTTTGCCGTGATATAACACAGATTCTGATATATTCTGCATATACATTATGTATATGATCTATGATATATATGCAGGTTTACTTTTCACTCCTTATTCTTTAATTTCTTCTAATTGTTTTTTTATTCAATGTCATTCTTGATTTACAATTTGAATAATTATTTGATAACTATGTTCTGTTTATTTTCCTTGTCGCTCATTTTAATTTATTATAATATCTTCTAAACAAATAATCTTGGGTGCATATTTATCAAGTTCTTATGTTGTTAGGTAGTTGTATGCCTGTTGTTACGGAAGACAGTTCCTTTTGTGCAATATGTTCAAGTAAGTCCACCCCATCTTTTATTTATTTATTTATTCCACATAGAAACATCTCTGTATCACATTGAATCGTATAGTGGACGTGATTATTGCAGAACTAGACATTTTCTTTTCAATATTGCTAATTAATTGTTATGATAATTACAAGTTTTGCCTCTTTGTCCTCTCTTGAGGATTTATTATATGTACGTCTAAATCTATACATCTATGTCTATACAATATTTGAAGGAGCCTGACCAATTTTTGTGCCAAATTTCATCTATCTATTTTACTCCTATGAAAAAACCACCATCACCCACTTCTTAGAAGCAACCAACGGTAACTACTCATTCTATTTTCTTCTTCCTACTTCACATCCCTTCCATGCTTGGAAGTAACAGTCGTTAAACTCTTAATCACTTCCTCAAAATGTAGCTTTCTTCCTCTATGCAAACTATTTATCTTCCTCCTTTTCATTGTACAGATACCTAAAAAAAAAATCTAAAAGTATCCTTTTTAAGCCGCTAGTGTTGCATAATGAATTAATTGTAACTATTTGTCATTGTTTTGAAAGTTCAAAATGTTGAGGTCTGAACTTTTCTGCATTTTGTGGTATATATTGCGCTGTGCTTCTGTGTAGTTGTAATTGCTAATATGTTGTCCTTATGGCTATCCAGGCTCACCAGGAAATTGTGAATAAACTAGTCGATTTGATTGGAATTACATCTGTCATGGAGGTTGGTTTATGGCACAAAATATATTTGAATTTTTTTAATGATATTACTTTTGCTGGTCACATGCATTATATTATTTTAGTCTTAAAAAGATATTTACTTCCACGGGTAACTAAGATTTCTATTCCCTTGTATTGTAGTGTGCAAGTAAATTGTTATCTTGGTAATAATTTTTCTTTTTTCTGTCCCTTAAAACCCAGGTTTTGATACGCTTGATTGGTGCTGATGAGCATATGTATGTAAATCATGTGGATGCAATGAAGTGGATTGAAGACACTGATGTGCTTGATATGATTGTTGACAAGTTCAGTTCTTCAGTAAGTAATGTTGGTTTTCAAAATATATAAAAATATGGAAAACCCAGTTGTCGATATGCTACTATGTGGGAGTGGGATATTTTTTTTAATTAAAAAAGTATATTGTTTGCAAGAAGATAATATACACCAAGATAAATGAAGAAAAGCCATAAATGAATCAAGCACACTATTCTCAAGAATCTGATAAGAACTGGTAGAACCGCTCCACAAAAGCTAGCTATTGTGGTTAGAGAGCACAAGGCTATAGATCCCTACTTCTGAAATGGGACTCAAGTCGCATATCTTGCGTATGAATCCTAACATAATTTCACAGCCCTAGTGCCCCTACAGGATGGTTGTGCACTAAGCCAGGGGAGTTGTCCTAGTGGAAGACTATGATGTTGTTAGACACCACTCACATTGCCTGATTTCAGTTTAGAGTCATGGTGGAAGGCTTTGATATCAATCGATAAGAACCTTGGGAAGAATCACACAACAAAAACCTAGCGTAGTGGGTTGCAGAGATCAAGGGCTTGTAAACCAGCAATTAACCTCCTATATTTTAAATGTGGGACTCAAGTCCCCATGCCTTGCAATTGGATCTTAACAATATCCAAGAAAGAAATAACCATATTTTACCTTCTGAGCAAACATATCCTAGTAATCAAAAGGTCCCTGCAACATTTGACCTGTTGCTGAGAAGCTCGAGTGAATGGTGTAATGATAATGCACGTAACCGTATTCTCTATTTCTCTTTATGAAATGAGGTTAGGGAATGATGTTAACAGTACATTCCTCTACTGTGGTTTTTACAGGATTCTCCTGAGGTGCATGCTAATGCAGCAGAAACCCTGTGTGCTATTACACGATGTGCTCCAGCAGGGCTTTGTTCCAAAATAAAAAGCCCGAGGTATACTCCCAAGACAGCTTTTATAAACGAATGCTACCATATATTGATTTTTAGGGACTTGAGGTTGGTACATTAAGTGTTCTTTGTTTACTAATATCTTATATTATCTTCTATCTGCAGCTTCATAGGAAGATTATTCCGGCATGCTCTGGAGGACTCTCGGCCAAAATCTGTTCTTGTTAACTCTCTGTCCATATGTATATCTTTGCTAGATCCTAAGAAACTTACTATTGGAGGATTTAATGCATATAAAATGAATAATGGCTCTACGGTAACTGCAAATCCTGAAACCGTTGATGGCATGCTTGAGAACCTAGGTAAAATTTCTTCCCAGAAAGAACCTATTACTTCCTTGTTTGATGTTAGAAAACTTTATTTGTTTTAGGATCATAAGAACATATGAGGTCTAAAATAATGTTTTTTAATAGCTACCCCAGTGCCATTATTGCAGATGGTGTTGACAGATGTCAGCCAACCTGCCTTCACCACTATGATGCTTGTTAGGGAATTCTCTATAGGTCTAGTTTAGGAATAAGGCTTTTGAAATGAGAGAAACTGAATGGCTGTGGTTTGAGTTCGGTCCTCTTTCCAGGGAACTCATCATGTTTTATATTCCTGTTAACTGCCTAGATTAGACCCATCCAAATGAAGACCTTGTGTGTCGTTTATCTCTGACTTGGGTGTTATGGAATGCCATCTAAGCTCATTTGCTTTTGGCGCCAGGGCTAATATTTGACAAGTGTTTTGTACTAAGTGGGTTCATTTCAATTAGTTAAGTTAGTTTTGGCATGTGTACTTGTCTTGTTTTCATGATTTATTTTGAAAGCTGCTGGAGAAAATAAATGCTCATCAGTCTCTTTTCTGTAGGTGATCTACTCAAGCTTTTGGATATTTCTTCTGCCGAAAGTCAGTTGCTAACCACCTTTGGCAAGTTACAACCACCTCTCGGAAAACATCGTTTGAAGGTATGTGGACAAAATGCATTGCTTTTTGAGATTTAGTCATTGGTGGTTGACCTTTGCTACTGCTATTTTAAACCCTGAACCATGGTTTTGAAGATGTTGAATGGTAATTTCAGCTTTGCTTTGATTTTAAATTATTAATAGAACACATCCTTTCAGATTGTAGAATTTCTATCGGTCTTGGTAACTGTTGGTAGTGAAGCTGCTGAAAAGAAATTGATTGATCTTGGAGCAGTACAAAGAATTATAGACTTGTTCTTTGAGTAAGTTTTAGTAATTCTGTTATTTGTGGGGGTAGAGTTATCCAATTTTATTGCTAATACACTGTTTGAATATTGTAGGTACCCATACAATAACTTTTTGCATCACCATGTTGAAAATATCATAATTTCATGCTTGGAGAGTAAGAATTCTTCTCTCGTGGAACATCTTCTCCGTGATTGTGATTTTGTTGGGCGAATTATTCAAGCAGAAAAACATAACACGTTGGAATCTGGTGCAAACAAGGTGCATCAGCATTTTTTCTATAGTTCATGTCTCGAACAAATTTTTTGTTTAAATATGTTCATCTGTATATAGATGAATAACATTTTAATGATCCGATTTGTATTTGCAAATATCTTGCAGCCAACAACACATGCTGAAAACAAAGCACCACCTAGGATAGGAAGCATAGGACACTTAACTCGCATATCTAACAAACTTGTCCAGTTTGGCAATAACAACAGTGTGATTCAGGAACATTTGCAGGTCTGTTACTATGTCTGCAGCAATTATTGTGGTAGGATTTTATAGTGCTTAAACTTGTATGGCTATACTGTTTGATGTCTATTGTTCAACCAGCTTTTTTCAGTAAGTGAATGTCTGTTGTTTTAGCTTTTAATTGCATAAAATGAATGTTGACACTGTCTATCCTGAGCTCCCTTTCTCAAACTTTTCTGTATTCGCAGAGATACAGTGAATGGACAGATTGGTACATGAACATTCTATCAAAGCGGAATGCTGTGGAAAATGTCTATCAGTGGGCATGTGGGTATGTTCTATTTGTCTTAGCTCCATATTCTTTCTAACAAATGGTTGATCAGCACGTGTACTCTAAATGAGCTTTAAATTAAATTTGCCCCCTCCTGGATGACTGCATGCTATTTACGATGGAAAAGATCCTATTGAGTGTTTTAGCTCCGTTGTGAATATTACTCTACCATCTGTTTGAAGTTTGTGGGATTGTAGTCATTCACTCATTTTTTATCCTGCTACAAAAAAGAATTACAGTCAGTGTGCGCGTTGAAACCAAAAGAGCTTGACTGTGACTCTTTTTGGTCATTGAAAATAAATTCTTATAATTGTTGGGGTTATGACCTGTGGCGGCTTTTGTGTGGGTTCTCTTCTAACTCTTTAGTCTCCATCTTAGTGTGGGTCACAAAGTGCAGTTTTATGTATGTCTGTTGTCTTCTAACAACTATAAACAAATTGGTTGTTACAGGAGACCGACAGCGTTGCATGACAGGAATAGGGATAGTGATGAGGATGATTACCAGGATCGGGACTATGATGTTGCAGCCTTGGCAAATAACCTAAGTCAGGCCTTCCGTTATGGTATTTACAATAATGAAGACATTGAAGAGGTAAAGTTGCTTACATTAGTCCAAAGCTGAATGTGCTTTTCTTAGTGTCATTATTTATAGGCCTGAATTTTGAAACTAAACATGTATAATTTTTCATAAGAGCATTTCAAGGTTTATTTTATCAACTTAATAGTATTGGTTCTTGATCTGTTATTATTGTTGCCAGTTAAACAGTCTTATTAAAAATGGCTGGAAGTAAACTGAATACCTAAAATGATAAGTTGTGTGGAGTGTCAAAATATCAGGTGATTTAACTCAAATGCAACAGCTTTTTTCTGGGTCCAAGAAGGCCTAAAAGAGTAATTTATGAAATTGTCTGGTAGGTACAAGTGTACGAGAAAGTGAGTTGCAACAGTTTTTCCATTGTTATAATCAATTCCAAGCAGGGTGAAAAGCACATAGTTTTTCAGCTTTTTTGGAATTTGCATGTTATTCAGGTTCTTTAATTTAATGGAAATTGTGGTTCTTACTGAAAACTGCCAATAAACTCTTCTCAATTTCACCAGCTGCTACTTATTTTGTGAAATTGCTGATGAAAATTTTCCAACAAATAGTCAGTTTGTGCTTTTTGCATGTTTTCTTCATGGACCGCTTCCTGCTTTTTGTAGTGGTTGATAGTTAATTTCTTCCAAAAGTTCAATGGCAATTATTATCCTGCTTTGTTTACTATTGTTTTGGTACCATTACTTATCAACATAATGTCTTCTATAGTTCTTAATTCTTGACCTAAATGTGTTTCAGGTTCATGGCTCACTTGAACGAGATGATGAGGTATGCTTTTTATTTTCCTTAGTACTAGGACTTGTGGTGAACTGAATTTATAATTACCTTTGTGGAAGTTAATTACTTGGATGTTCTCACATGAACAATTTAAACCTAGATGGAAAAGGTAATGTCTTGTGCAAGATTTGTGCTACATTAGGGCATTAGTTAGGTTCACCATTCACCTCTCAAGTATGTTGTGCATACAATACAGGCATAGATGTTTGATCTTCCAGTCTCCATATACTGTTATATGAGCTTTAGACTGCTTGTTTAATGCACCTAACCTTGGGAAACTTTTGATCTTATAGTGAGTGGGTTATTGGAATTTAAGCTTTGTTGTTTTTCTTGTGAATTTCTTGACTGAATGCATTTTCTAGGTGTTATTTTATAATTTACTGTTTGCAGTCTTTGCTTGAATTGGCTATTTTGATATTAATAATTATAGACCAACCTAAGAAAGAAGGGAATATGAGGAAGTTGAAATCCAATTTGAGCTATTTTTGTTAGTTGATAGAGAATATATATGAACTGTATGACAAAACAAAGAGACTATCTATACCAACTTGGTGTGAGTTTTCATCAATAATAGTGCCTCAATATCGAGAATACTTAATGTTTCTACATTTCTTTTGAATATCCATAGTTTATGCCTTTTCTACAAGCCCTTTGTATATTTTATATTTTTTTGTTGTGGTCTATGATAGTGTCTCCAACCATTTGGGTTGGTAGAAGTAGTAGTGATTCGTGGATGTCTGTTTCCATGATCTTAGCTACAAGGTGTGTATTCTGGAATTCAATCCCAGCTCTGTATATCTTAAGTTTTCACCTGCACAAATCTCTGCAGTCACTGCACAATTTATTTTATCCTTTTCTTTTTTTAAAATTGTGATTATCATGATTGTCTTTTTCACTTCTTATGTTTCTTCTTAGATTTGTTTCATGACCATAATGAAGCTTCTGATATTAATGATTATGTATAGCAGGATGTCTATTTTGATGATGAATCTGCAGAGGTGGTTATTTCTTCTTTACGGTTGGGAGAGGACCATGAAAGGTGAATGGCATGCCTTTTTTTTTGTCATTATTATTTCAGTTTTCTAAGTGGAATGAACTATCATTTCTGTTCTGTTAATTTTGCTTTGGTTTGTTTTTCTCAACATTTGCCTTGCCACTTGCAGTGGGTCTCTCTTTACGAATTCCAACTGGTTTGCTTTCGAGGAGGATAGAGATCGGGCAGTCAATGAGCGCTCAACTGCCTCTCTTGCTTCTTCATCACCTAATGCTGAGGAGAGTGCCATCAATACCAGTAGAGATGATAATGTAACTGGGGGTGAAGATGAGGAGTTAGCAGACACTGCAACATCATCACCTGAAGCAATACAAAAATTAGAAAATGACGGAACTGAAAAACCAGTTGAGTGGGTTGAATGGAGGGAGTCTTCTGATGCTGGTGACCCTTCTGGTCTTCCCAATGGAGAACCTGAGATCAAATCAGGGACCATAGATCCTGACACAACTAAGCCATCATCTGACTCATCTGGTGATCCGCCTACAAAGGATGAACCAGTGGATTCTGAACCATCAGAATCTCTTGATGAGAGACCAAGCACTGAAACCTGTGAACCAGTTCAAACACAAAGTGAAAATCTGGATTTACATGCTGCTACTTCTGTGGATCAGGAATTGGTTGATGGTCAGGACAAGAAGCAGGATACAGCAGATGACAAAAAAGTGACTGAAAGTACAAGTAGCTAATGTAAATTCCTGTGAATTGCTAGGGTGGCTAACTATGCAACATTTAACCAGGTGGGAAGATAAATTCTGGAGTTTGGCCGGCAAATAGGACACCGATGTGTGCTCTTTCAATTTTTAATAGGAATATTGATTTGTTATCCCCACCTAGTTCTGAAGCTAGAGATTCACTGTGTAATGAGCTTTAGCTCATGCTGTTAGGTGCAACTGAATTCTTCACCTGTTCATATCAATTTTTAGCTCGTCCAGTTAGGGTGCTACTGAATTTTCACCTCTTTCATGAACTGTTCATATAAAGTACGTCTCGTCATTCCCAGTGTTTAGGTCTGGAAATGAGTTCCTTGCCTTGACTTGTTCTTTCTCTTAATGTAACCTTATATGATTTTTTATAGGAAGGGAAGTCCCTTACTCAACTGGTTAACTCAAAGATCAGGTCGCGCGGATTGTTACTACCAGATAGCTTGATGAGTGCGAGTTGCACTTGTGCTCCAAGGGAACAAATGAAGAGATAGGGTATGTGTAGTTGAGCTCTCAATAAAGTTGTTAAAATTATACATTTATACTCTGGATTCTGAAACCTGTACTGGTTGGTTTCTTAAGCATATTGTATAAATTCCTTCCAAAACCTACTTGAATAGGCTGTTTAGTTGATGTGACGAGTTACACATAACTGTCGTATTATACATGATTTAGGCTCTAATCATTAACTTCGATCTCGTCACTCCCCTGGCATCATTAAACAACACGGAAGATCGGAAGATCGTCACTCCTATGGTTTTTCAACTCTTACCCCTCAGTCGGGTTGAAAAAGTGGGGCCGTTGTAAAACCTTGATTCTTACATGTTTATAGTGAAAATTGTTATTGTACATTCCACGTAATGCTGAAAATAGTTTTAATTTTTGATGCATGATTAATGTAAAATTTTATTCGGTCATCCAAATAATTTTTTTAAGTAAGTTTGAAAATTAATTATTTTAATTGATGTGGAAACACAATTATTTGTTTGTGTGAAATTTTTTTACACTTACAGATAGGGTTGGTAATGGGTAGGGTAGGGTTTAGACTCTATCCTATCTTACCCGCGAATGGGTAGGGTAGGGTTTAGATTCTATCCTATCTTACCCGCGAATTCTATCCTATCTTACCCACAGGTTGAGAATTTCTCAGTCCTAACCTTATTCGTACTTGTGAAATTCTAAACTTTATCTTACTTGATTCTACCCATAGAAAAATAAAAAAAATTTAAATAAATATAAGATTTAACCATTTAAAATTTTGTACATATTAATAAAATAGAAAATAAAAAATTAAGTTCAAATTAAAATTAAAAACAATAAAATCTTAAAGAAATTTAACATAAAATTAGGGTTTTTTACTTAAATAAAATGTATGGGAGTCAAAATTACCTGATTCCCCTGAAACGAATTCTGCAATGTAAATCCCCTCTTGATATTATTATATAAATCGTCCTAGGCTGCATAGGGTTACATAAAACGTGAATCATTTTAGCCTGAGACGATTTATGCATGAATATGTTAGGCAAATCAAACGTAAATCGTGGCAGGGTCTCCAGTTAGTGTTACGAAAACAAACATAAATTGTGCCAGGCTCAATAGGGTCCCAATAATGCATAAATCGTGGCAGCCCAGTGAGAGTTAGCCCATTAACACGTAAAACCTACCACCCTGGGACGATTTATGCTCTTCTTCTAACCCTGGAGACCCTGCCACGATTTACGTTTGATTTGCCTAACATGTTCATGCATAAATCGTCCCAGGCTAAGATGATTCACGTTTTATGTAACCCTATGCAGCCTAGGACGATTTATATAATAATACCAAGAGGGGATTTACGTTGCAGAATTTGTTTCAGGGGAATCAGGTAATTTTGACTCCCATACATTTTATTTAAGTAAAAAACCCATAAAATTACAAATAATATGATCATCAGCTAACTTAGTGGTTATTTCAAGTTTTTATAAGAGGAAGATGGTAAGTTCAACATTCACTTTCTTTACTACATATATATTATATAATATATTAGGGATGCGAGTAGAGTAGGGTAGGATATATTTTGAACTCGTACCCTATCCTACCCGCAGATAAACCCGCACCGCACCCGATCTTACCCGCAACGGGTCGGATAGACAATCCTACTCAAACGGATTAGGTACCCGCGGGTAAGGTATAGATTGCCATCCCTACTTACAGAGCATGAAAATTAATTTCAAAAACACAATCACCTGTAACTATTTATTTACTTTCACTCTGCCGAATTATTATATGAATTCCGTTAGAAATAACAAATAAGACACCGAAATCATACCGGTGATTCCCTTCGAATAGCTGGAGTTCCCCCATAATCATAATTCCCTTCGTCTTGTTTTCATTCTATTCAAGCATCCCCTCCAAACGAGTACGATATTAAACTGCTTTGAATGTTTGATCATTCAAGTTCGGGGTATCTTCCGTTTGTTTAGTGAGTATTTGGTAGGTTTTTGCTTCCCCGTAAAATGTTAAACAATCACAATTATTAAGCAGAACGGAAAATGACTTAATAGTATAATCGATTTTGAACTCAATAGTAAATTTTGGTTTGACTAAGATGAGCAATCTATAAATTGCAGAATTGATTTTTGTTGATTCCATTTAACATTCAGACAATCAGACATGTATTTAGTACAAATTATTTACGCATAAGGTCCTCAACTAAGCTTTTGTCGAATCTCAGGTGCTAGTCGTTGTAAGTATCGGTTGCTTTACTATGTGTGAAGAGGACAGATTGTAACAATTGTGTTAATACACATCTGTCAAACAACCATTGAATGATGATAAATTTTCGTGAGATAAATTTCACATCTCATCTAATCTCATCTCACCAACTTAGTGTATAAAGACACATTACATAATCACGCATCTGAAAATTATAACAAATGACTTATCAAGCGAAAAAGTGATCTTATATATAAAAAGCAAAGAAAATGTGTAAAAATCACATTACTCTAAAAGGTGATAAATTAATCTCAATCATCTATAGATCCTTAACCATTTTTCATACTTTGGCCCTTCCAACAAATACATAACTACAAAATTGTTTCAACAAGAGCCTTTCCTGCATCGATAATCACACCGTCTTCATGTGATTATGGGAGCAAAGACAACTGAATGGCACGGTTTTCCCTTATCAATTCTTCGTGGCCTTGTCAACGCATAAATCAAAATTCAGGAACTCAAAAAGATGTAACAGAACACTACTGAGATAGCTATTAAGAAGGGGGCCAAAAATTAAATGTAATGGAATACATATAACTGGGATCTGCGACACCTATCAACTCAAAATGTTGCATTTAGTATTTAGTCAAAATTGAGGTTGCTCTTATGATATCTTAAGAGGTAGAATTGAAACTCCATTTCGAGCTTCAGGGATTCGTCCCCACCTGCCTAGACGAGGTTCCTGTAAGTAAACAAAGACATCTTATGTTAGGGGATAAACCGATAATTCTAAATTTCTGTACAGCAACAATGGCTAGTGAAAGGGATCAATATATATCGTTTTTTTTTTAATCTAATTAGTCGTATGCTACTTACTTAAAATGATAGTGGGGGAACACCTAGATAGACAAGTTACTAGTAAATAAATGTGACGATTCTCAATTCACACAGCCTCCCGTTTTAAAGTCCTGAAAATTTTCATTTCCGAGGAAATATCATTTATACGCCATGCTTCGTCAGACGTGAATAGCCATAAATCCATTGTTAATAGTTATATCTTATATAAAACAAAGTATTCTTAGACCGAGTTGCATGCAGCAGGAGAAAGTTCATTTACTACCACGGTTATACTCACTTTTAGTTATATTCATACAAGAATGAGAAAAGCTAAAGTTTAGGCCAAAAAGGAGAGAAAGAGAACGCAAATGGCATAGATGGTAAGTGCACAATAAAACTTCCCATTATTCCTAAGGCTAATAAAGTCAAAGTAGAACCGAGCAAGGCTCAAATAAGTAGTGAGCCAGTTGAACATTGAGCTAAACTGTGTATCAAAAGAAAGAGAATGATATCATGCAGAATATAAACAGATGGAGCAAAGTGTTACCTGTCCAACTCCAGCAATCAGAAACTTTGCTGATTTTGCAATAGTCAAGGAATTCACAAACCCAACCTGTATGCAAAATGGTTTAAGGGCCAAAATATTGAGTCATGGTGGGCTTTTCAACTGCAAAATCAAACTCAACATTTGCACAAATGCAAATCTAATAATGGGTAGGAGGTTCAACATTTTGGAAATTGCTTTTAATTGCACAATACTTGATTTAGCATATAGAACTACAAATTTTATGAACAAAATTTCACAAGGAAAAAGGCAATTGTTTTTTGTGGCATTTCCTTTTACTTACCAATGGCACATTGTGACAAAATTTGATATTATTAGTCTCACTTTCTATTGCCCATAATCGAACAGAACCGTTACCAGCACCAGAGGCAGCAAGGTCACTATTTCTACAAACAGTCACCGCACTGACCCACGAAAATACTGATGAAGGATGCTGAGTCTCGGGATGGTGATGACCATTTTCTGTAGACAAAGATAATAGTATCACTTTAGGATTGTAAGGTAACTAGGTAAGTTTAACTAAGCATCACAATTCATGCATTGAGATTGCAGAACTTGCAGCTAGGAAGAAAAGCAACAAATAATGCACTTTGTAATTAACCATTCATATTTTAGGAGATCTTTGATTGAACAAGGCATATTGTATGGAAAGAATATTAAGGGTTTTGCCTAAGTTACCGCTGGGCATTCTTCCACCATCGATTTGTTCAGATTTTGTGCTTTCTGTTGGTAAAGCATGAGCATTCTTCACAATGTAGGTAGGCTTCTTTTTCACTGCTCTCCAAAACTCAATGCTTCCGTCATCCGAACCAGATAAAAATTCACCATCATTAATAAAACAACAACATTCTAACGAAGATGCAGGTGCGCGAAATATAAGACGGGACTCTTCATGAACCTAGAATACACATCAAGAAAAAGACAATACAAAATTATACTCCCATATGAGGGGAAAAGGAAAGAAAACATAAAAAGTAAATTGAAGTCTGTAGCTCAA
This sequence comes from Arachis ipaensis, assembly GCF_059453495.1. NCBI lineage: Eukaryota > Viridiplantae > Streptophyta > Magnoliopsida > Fabales > Fabaceae > Arachis > Arachis ipaensis. The sequence goes on along the minus strand of NC_142439.1, from coordinate 10,475,891 downwards.
AAATTTTCATTTTATCACTAGAAATTTTCATAGACAAAAGAGATAAAAGTAAAATAGCATTAAAAAGAAAAGTAGAAATCAAGCAGTATCTAACATACGAGTTGTTTAATAGCCAAATACTCTAAATTTCACTTTAGGGGAGAAACATAGTACCTTGAACATCTGCATGGTATGATCGCGCCCAGCGGTTAATACCCTTTCCTTGCGCAAGCAATCAATGCTTATCACTTCACTCTGGTGGCCAAATAGAGTATTCATGTAAGTTCTGTCTTCGACATTCCATATCTTAATCGTTCGGTCAAATGAACCAGAGAAAAGCTCTGAAGTTCCTTGTCTAAAAGCCAAACAAGAAACAGGGCCTCGGTGACCAGGAAATGCCTGTAAAAACAATAGAGGAGAGTAAGAACCATTCTTTGCAAGTCCCAACAAAAATGTCCAAGATCCTATAACTTCAGTCATAGAAGAAGCCTGTGCTTTGACTAAATTACTATGCCGCAATAGGAGAAACATGGTCTACATTTCCCTTGGTTTTCCATTATTTGATAACTTAATAGTGCAGATAACAAACAAATTGCAAAAAAAGAAAATGAACACTGTGACCTTGCTAAATTTCAAATCAATATAGTTATCACAAATTGCAGATTATTGAAGAATGAATAGCTACCTGAACATGCTCTCTGGTACGAGTATCCCATATATGAACATGCCTGTCAAGACCTCCAGTTGCTAAATACCGAGCATCCGAACTTGCGGCCAATGCCAACACATGTTTACTCTGCTTCTTAGCTTTACTCTGCGGATCCTTCAATCCATGACTCTTCAGCACCGGATCACTCGGCCACCTATACTTCTCAAATTTCCCAGTACTCACATCCCACTGCATAATACTCCCATCCTTTGAAGCTGAAAATCCTTTCGTATCATCCTCAGACAGGGCCACCGCAGTCACAGAATGCCGGTGCTTCACCAGCACCCTAAACCCACCGTCAGTACCACTAGTCTCCGGCACTTGCACCCTAAAAACGAAATTCCCCTATGTTACAATTTCATGAAGATCGCAAACACATAACACATTTAACCTAATCTAAAACTAGTAAACTAAAATAAAAGCTTGAAAGTGAAACATTAGGATCGTAATTTCTAACCTTGAAGCAATGGCTCTTCTGACTCTGCCACTCTCCTCTTGCTGGTCCTTGATGAGTTTCTCAGCAACGAGAGAATCTCTGAACCCTTCTTCGTCTTCATCAGCACCTTCACTCTCATCTTCATCTTCCTTCTTCTTTGCTGCATCGCGATACTTTCTCAAGAAGTCCTGGGCAATTCTCTTCCGAGCTTCAGCTCCGGTTTCTTCTTCTTCCTCCTGCTGCTGCTCGGATAGGTCTTCCCCGTGTTCCCCGGCGAAGAAGTCATCGTCGTCGAAGTCGCTGTCAATCTCATCGGCGGCATTGACATCGGCATCGTCGCGGTTGGGCTTGCGGCGCTTACGTGAATCGTTGGCGAAGAAAGGGTCGTGAGAAGCAGCTTTGTGTTTGTTACGGTTCTTCTTGTTTGCAGGCATAGTGTTTGATGAAATGAATGAATGAATGAATGCGAAGAGAGAGAGAGAGAAGGTAGCTGCTTTTTAGGGTTTAAGGAGGAAAACAAAAAAGTAGTGTGGTTTTAGCGGTTCTTTCTTTCATACAGCGCCCGTCAGTACGTTTTTTTTTCCCTTTTCTATTGTGGTTAACTAACAAAAATAATTTTAAAATATATTTTTTTGGTGACTTATTGCAAAAGTGATAAAAATAATCAAGAAGATATATTCTTAAAAAAAATTAGGGATTATATTTTGATGCGATATTTTTTGTAACTATTATTAGATAAAAAATTTTTTTATCTTTATAATTTAATGATTTTAAGTTTGGTGATATTTTTGTAAATGATAATTTAAAAAAAAAATAAAAATAAAGTATAGAGATCTAAGTTTGCTCTAATTTTTATATTTAATTTAAATAGATATCCAAATATTTAAAAAAAATTCAGATCAAATATATAAATAATTTGTCTAGATACAAAAACTTTTTTCTCTTATAAATTAATATGATGTTTTTTGTTATTTTTACCATATTTTTAAATTATTCAAAACTTTATTATCATTTATTTATTTTGTGATTAATTTTTGCAGCAGTATAAATTTTCTAATTCTATCTTAATAATTTATCCTTTTCTTGATCTAACACATGTATTCACTATTGAATCTAGTGAGTAATCACTATTTTATAGATATTTTCATCGATTGATAGACAATTTAAAATTAATGTATATTATTTCACTTTTTTTCGCGTATTCAAAGATTGTAATAGTAATAAAACATGAAAATTGGCATATAATAATGGTGAGTATTTTAATTTCTTAATTAGTAATCTTGGTCTATATCTTAAAATAGAAAAGAATTCCATAATATTCGGTAATAATAGAAAAAAATTCCATAATCATTACTCCGATTATAGGGCTTTATGATTTTTAATTTGGTTGGGTTTTCAATCAAAACTTAGCCTTCATCCATGGTCTTTGCTGCCTTTGGCCCTTTTCTTATAATCATATATTCTTACATATTTTGAAGCATTACCAAAAAAAAAAGTATTTTGGTGAACGCTAGTTGGGCTTTGTGCAACCCAAAAAGGAATTTTTGTGGAGCAAAATTATAAAAGGCCTTGTCAAATGTCAAATGAAAAATAATTAAGTCAATTAACTGCTATTTTGGTTATTTTTGGTTATTTCTAAAATGACAAATGATTCCTCAATTTTTTTTTCTTACAAATGACTTCTCTTTTAATTAACGATAGGATTTGTTGGGGGCATTATTCTCAAAAAAGATCTTTTATAAAAGTAAAAGTAATTTTATGTTTGAATATTTTATATACAAAGATCTTTTTATTTATTAATTATGTTTGGATAAAATAAGATAAAAATCTTTTTTTTGTTTATTTATTATGTAAAAAATATTTTTTTTAAAAAAAAATTTTTAAAAATATTTTTTATTTTTTTAAAATTTTTATTTTTACTATTAAAAATTTGCTAAACACACTAAAAATAAATTTTTTATTAATTTTTTTTTATCGATTTAATGATATTCAAATAAGCACTTATTGTATATAAAAGCCTAGAAGGGTATACGTAAAAATCCAACAACATAAAAAAACAGTCGATTCTCATATAACATTATTGGAAATTAAATGATACAAAACACAAATGGATATCCATACATCTATCAAGTACAAAATCAATCCCAATCCACAAACAACATGACTTATTTATGTATGTGAATATAGAAGAACTACTTTAAAATTTCCAACCCACAATAAATATATAATCTTTTTAGGCTGAGCTAACACCCTGTTGTTCTGATGATTCTACTCTAGTAGCAAAAGTAGCCAATCCAGAATTTCCATTAACAAAGTTACATTGCTTTCTGATTTCACCTTGAGAGCCAGTTAGAACTCCAATATTACCCATCTTAATCATTGATGCCTTAAATGCTTCAAAGAAAAGAGTTTGGTTACTGCTGAAACTGTTCACAATGCTAAGTGTAGATGCACCAACTGTAGAGAAAAGTTCTTGATCACTCTGAAGCAATCCATTTAGAGATTGAAGATTGGAGAAGTATTTGTTGTCAAATGTGTCTGGGGTTGTTAAGTCCAAATTGGTGAGAGTATTCCCTGGTCCACCATTGGGGCAAATTGATCTAAGTGTTTGTAGATAGGTTGTGTTCAAAGTTGGATCAGGATTTCCAGTGTTGCTAAAATTGTATAATCGACTGCTGAAAAATCTACATTGAGCTCTCCCAATTGTGTGAGCACCTGCAAATTTTCATATATATACAATGTTTTAAACATTTATAAATACAATCTTCATTTTTTATTGACTGACATCTAATAACATAAATAATCATATCTCTAACAAATTCCATGCACTACGCAAGAGCTTTTTTCGAACTTGCGTGATTTTTTTTTTCTACAGACTTTCTATTCTCCTTTTATTTATCTTATACTGTTCTTTTTTCGTGGGATAATAAGGATCAAACTCTAAACATTTTTATCATAAAAATTCTGATCCTATATCATCAAGTCATTTCTTTCAGAAGTTTAACATGATAGAAAAGAGAGATATAAATGGTTATATTTCTAATAAAAATGAGTCATTGTAATAAATAACATCAAATAAAAATGCTATTCAAATAAAATTAACAATATATTATCATATATAATTTAAAACACATGAAGCAACTACATAATTATTTAAAAAAAAAATCATATACCTGAAAGTGCAACTAGATCAGTTATGTTGAGGGATTGATTGGCAAAAGTAGAGATAAGTTGACTAAGATTGAAGGTTGGAGCCGGAAGTTTTTGATTAGCAAGGGTAAAGTTTGCTGTTAAACTATCTCTTCTTCCCAATGGAACTTTCCAATCAGGACCATGAGCCTGTAAATATATATAGTTGTACAAATTAATTAACAAGAAAGTAAGGTTTTCAGAATATTAAAACAGATCTGCAAAATTAAAAATATATGAAATTAAAACTTAGTTGGTGTATTATATATGTAAGTTGTAGTTAGTGCCTTCTAATGATTTATTTCTTCAAGCTAATTTTTATTTCCTCTGTTTAGTTACTAGATCAGTATATCAACATTATTCCCAATAAAAGAAATCTAAATTCTAAGGGATATAGCATCAAATGACCAAAAGCCAAATGTATATTAACGGATTTAGATAAAATTCTTTTTTAGTATCTCACATTTTGAGTTAAGTTTTAATTTCATTTTTTGTGTTAAAAATATTGTATTTTTGTCTTAAACGTCTTATATTTTATTATTATAATAATAAAAATTTATTTTTTAAAAAAGATAAATTTTATTATATAATAAAAATAAAATAAAACAAAATATTTGAGATAAAAATAAAATATTTTAAATTTTAGAAATGAATTAGAACTTAATTTAAATTTAAATTTGAGATTAAAAAGTATTTTGTTTTAATAGTTTGTTATTTTAAAAGATAAAAAATTATTGAAAGTATTTTAAAATTAAAAAGTACTTTATTCAAGTATATTGATACACTGATATTTTAATAATTTTTTATCATTAATTTTAATTATAAAAAAAATATAATATATATAATTAAAATCAATATTTAAAAATTATCGAAATACCGGTGTACCCATATATTTACAAATTTTAAAGTGAAAGTGAAGTGGGAATGGTATGCATAATTTTGCCTTTAAAAAAGTAGTGGTTGTACTAATCCATTTGGGGCAGTTTAAAAACAATATTATCAAAAGAATAAAGTGCTACCTAGAAACTAGTAGCTACATAAAGGATAGTTGATAATTTATCTATTTTGGGTAATTTTTAAAATTTAAACTAGACATGTATACAACTTCATAATAATTACTTGGCAATTTTTTATTAGCTCACAAGTCACAACATAAAACCGGTTTAACACTTTCCATGCATGATATAATTAGATTGTAATATAAAACCTACAAAACAAAACGTTCCAATAAACTAAATACCAGTGAAATTCAAACAAGAAATGCATGGATCAAGATCCTACCAAAACAGATGAAATTTCTGCAGCAAGTGCAAGAATATCGGCACAAGAAACAACACCAGGACAAGCATTTTCAACCGCTGTTTTGATCTGATTCACAACATCTAAGCCTCTTATTGAGTTGTTATTTGGTCCTGCACCTTGTTCACTCACTATGGTACTTGTGCTATTCAGCAAAATTGATGCATCACAACCCTGCCACAAGCAACAATAATTATTTAATGACTATTAGTGTAAATATAACAAATAAATAAGTGTGTATAAGCCTAGTCTATAATCTATACGCACATAGCATAAGTAACATTAGAAGTCAAACTAAAATATTAGTATTAGTTTTGGGTCATAATTATAGAGAAAAATAAAGAAAGAAATATGTAGAATAAGGAAAAGTATGACCAATTATTTCCAGTCATTAATTAGCTACATATTGTGTATAAGGCCAAAAAGTAACATAATATAACTATCATTAATAATAGACGAGTTAACACATCAGACGCTAATTGAAATAAATTATTTCAAATGTCTTGCAAATCTCAGAAAATGTCTCAGACAAAAATAATTATGTTAAGTGTGCTTCATGGGAAATATTACACATAAATATTCAAGAGGAGAAGATTTAAAGATGATAATAGTTTACAAGCCTATTGAGGATTGGATTAAAGGGAGTGAAGAAACAAGTTGAGAAACTAGATTTTTAAGAAATAAAACAAATTAAAATGTTTGGACCACTTGTTCCATATTATTAATGTTGAATACAAGGTGGAGAAGAACTTCAAAGAGAGGACGAAATGGGAGCAAAAGCCATCCAACAAGAACTAGATTTTAATGTGCACATGATATTTTTATAAAAAAATATATTTTATGATATAATAATAATAATAATAAAGAAAATTAAAGAAGAAAGAGTGTGGCACCAAAACTCATAAAGGCATATATAGTAATTAAAGTAAAGAGAAAACATACTTGAACAAAGCAATCATGGAAGTGGAGCCTCATGAGACTACCAAGCATTCTTGGATCAGATTTTGAAACGTTTCTTATAACTTCTCTAACAATGGAATGAACATTGGCACAAGTGTTTTTGTAAAATGATGGATCTAACTGTGCATCTGAGGAAAATGGAAGTGCTCCAAGCATGAGCATAGTCATAGCCACAAAACAGAACAACCTTACATCAAAGGACCTCATTTTTAAAGTGTTCACAACAAAAGAATCGTACTTCTATGTCTGGTTTGCTTCATATTTTTACCTGGCAGAGAAGGCCCTATTTATAGACAGAAACATGCATGTATGTTTGTATATTATAGACCTATATGGGTCATAAATACAACTAATTTATTTCATCTGTGATTCAAATTTTCAATCACATGCAATGCAACTTTTCAGAAAGCCTCTGTGTGTGTACTATCTGAACTTTGGTTTAATTGATTTGGTGTATATACAGCGTGTTAGGTATATACAGGGATTTAAAAAAAAAAAAACAGAAGTGATAAATTATGCAAATATCTTTTGAAATTAGATGATATCTAACTTCCCTTAATATACTTTGATTTATTATGTCTATACACTTTTTTTGGAAAAAACGCAAATCTCTCGAGTTAAAACAGGGTTCGGAGAAGGGATACATCCAAAGAATATAGGGTAAAATATCAAAATTAGTCTCCTATATTTGAGCCTAATCCTATTTTAATCTCTAAAATTTAAAGTGTCCTATTTAAATTAAAAAAAGTTTCATTTAGTTTTGATATAGTCCTGCTGTGTCAATATTAAATAATTAACGAAACTCAATTTTTAGATATAAAAATCTTATATAACCAAACTCTTCGGTTGTCGAGGGGAGTTCCCTGCAGTAGAAGCAATGGTGGCCTTGTCTTCATGGCCACCGGCAAACTTTCTCACGAAAAGTGTATTCTCGAAGATGTTCTTGATGTGCTTGAACTAAGATCGGTGGCTAATTGTGTGCTTCTTGATTTTCTAAAAATAACATTAAGGTTTGGTAGAACGGTGATATTAATTATTTAATATTGACTTTACGGAATAACTATATTAAAACTAAATAAAACTTTTTAAAATTCAAATAGAATTAATACTTTAAACTTTAAAACCAAAACAGGATTAGACTCAACGGTAATACTAATTTAATACTTTATCCAAAAATATAATGTACCCAGCCTAAATTGATAATCACATCAATGATTAATTTTAGAGGTGTGCATGGGCTCGGTGAAACCGGGTTTGATGTGATCCATACCCGACCCGAAATATATACCGGGTCTATTTGTTAGACCCGATGAAACCTATACAATTTCAGGCCACGATTATAGCGGGTAAAAATCGGGTGAAAACCGAGCCGTTAACATTACATTACCTTGATACCTTCTTATAAGCTAGCCTGTGAAAATATCTAAATTTCTAAGACTCCAACCAGTATTTGACATGGTAAAATTCACTTAGAAAAATATAACAAGAACCAACTCTTCTCTAAAATTAAAACATAATCATAATCAATACTAATATTGTTTAACAACACCAAATATTTAAATCAATACAAATAACACAATATTATGCATTAGTCTAAAATCTTATGCATTTTAAACATAAAACATTAACTTATAGTCTTATAATAACTAATAATACAAAATATTAAAGTTTACAATATTTAAATTCCACATAAGAATAGCCATCATCCATTACTAATAACATAAAATATTAATTGTATATGATGACCGGGCCACCGGGTCGAGTTCGGGTGACCCATGCCATGGCTTGGACCCAACCTGAAATAATGACCGGGTCTATTTTTGAGACCCTTACCCGATCCTAAACCCGATAAAATCACACCAAATTAATTCCTAAAATATTCAAGACCGGGCCGAATCTTCGGGCCAAGCCGGACCCTGCACACCCCTAATTAATTTTAGTGCTTGAATTCGTAACCTTGAAGTTGCATGGAAACACTTTAACCGTTGAAAAAGAATTAATTTAATTTATTATTTATAAAAAATATTAATATTTAATTTTATATTAAAATTAAATATATATATAAATCAATATATATAAATTTATGAATTTTATATATTAAAATAATAGAATTTTATTTTTAAAAATTAAATTTGATAAAATATTATATCATATTTATATTAAAATAATTTATTTTAAAACAAAAATAATATTATATAATATAAAAAATATTAATTAAAATATAAAAATATAATATAATATTATCAATTTTATTTTAAAATATATATTTTTAAATATACACAAAATTCAACTTAAAAATAACACTAAATAAAAATAACAAATTAAAACCGAATAAAATATACTTTTAAGTTCGGAGACCATGTGTTGAACACCCTTACGGGCTGCCACAAAAGATAAAACTCATTACCAAGTAGCATTTGAAACCACAAGTTACCATGAATGTACGTACATATTCACAATGAATAAGTTAAGATCTCTCTTGGAGACTTCGATGAGTCAATTTTTAACATTGACTTATTACTTTTGGTTCGTGTGGTAGGTTGGTTAAGTAATTAAAAAGAGAGTAGAATAAGACCTAAATAATGGTCTTCTTTCTTTACCCCATCTAACGTTTCCTTTAACCATTATAAAACAAATAAAGTCACGCATCATTATATGCTTTTTGTTAGAAAGCAAATTCCCTCCTAATCATGCATGTTTTGCATTATTTTTTGTGTGAATATCTGTTTATCTTTATCTTTTTTGTCGCGTTTCTCATCAAGAGTATGCAAAGAGCAGCCATTTGATGTGTGACCCAAGTTTTTTTATATAAAAATAAAATAATAATATTTATAAAGTTTCATTCGTTTTTAATTTATTTAATTTAAAGGCTTTTCATCATTATTAATTAGTGCTGTATATATGTAGCTGTGGTAACAGGGTGATGAGAAAGTGTATTGTTACATATTTATAAAGTGACAGGACCGTAGCGTTGAACATTCAAAAGAGAAATAACAAACAATAAACAACTATAAAGTATTTAAAGTAAAAGACTCGCACGAAAACGAGAATCAACTAATTTTGAATTAAAGCCCACAAAATAATTACACAAATAAGGAAAATTCTATTTATGTATAAAAAAAGAAGTAAAATGGGAAATAAGCACGAACCCCACTCGTTGGCTAATTTTTTTGGATATGCAGATTTTGTGTGTGTTGTGTATGGGTGTGGAGGTGGGTGGTACTAGACATGAATGTGGGATAATTTTTTCTGAACTTTAAAGTGAAGAAATCGGATTGTGCGATTTCTTTGTTAAAAAAATTTTGAACACAAATCGGATGGTTCGATTTGTACTTTTAATTTTTTTTTTATTTTGAAAACAAAAATCGGATGGTCCGATTTCAATATTAATTTTTTTAATTGTTTAAAATATAAATCGGACGGTCCGATTTGTGTAATGTAATTTTTTTTGAATTTTTTAAATATAAATCGGACGGTCCGATTTGCTCTTGACACCACAACTGCGTAAAGCACTCATACACTCCATAACTGTGTCCTACACCTATCCTCTTTCCATATTTAAATTAAAAAGTGCCACTCGGGTCGTGTTTGTCTGACGACTTCTTGGAAAGAATAAATAAAGGCAAAATAGAGTAATTTCTACATCTGAAATCATGAACATAAATATAGAGGTGGCTGCCTGGCTGGGTGCCATTAAGAAATATTAATATTACATTTGAAATCTATTTTCTTGCATTTTTTCTGGTTTTTTTTATTATTATTATTTTTCCTTTACTCTACCTTAAGTGATGAGGTATAATGTTTAGTTCATACATCTAACAAACTTTAATTTAATTTGACAGCTAAATTACTTTTGTTTGTATGAAGAATATCTAGAAACACATGCATAACCAAATGAGGGTCACATAATATTTTAATTTATTACAGATTTTCTCAAAGTTTTAGTTAGGATATCCCAACCTAATTTTTAGACTTTTGCTGTTGCACATATTCTTTTAGACTTTGCTATCTATGATGTTACAAAATCCCTAATCCTCTCACTCTGTTGCACGTATTCTCTACTCCATTGATATGATGATCTCATATTCTCATCAGATCAAACCAAATAATGCCCAATTTTAAGCTCCTATATATATTTTGACTCACAGCAATAATGTACTAGAAAAATTAGTAAACCCACAAAAAAGGAAAAAAAAAAAAAAATCAAGTTCAGATATAAAATGTCAGAACCTGATTCAATATAAAGTTGATATCATATGTTGCTGCGTATATGTTTTTTTTTTTTAAATCATGGATATCCTATTGTTTTTAATTGATTGAAAAATATATATATATATATTATAACCAATGTTAAACCCCTACAATGTATAAATTCTATATTTTTTATATATATATATATATAACAGTTTAAAAAATAAAAAATATTATTTTAGATAAATAGATTAATTATACTAAATTTCTCGTATTAAGTTAACTCTATTAGTTTAATGTATTTTTTTTTCACTTATTCTCTTTATTTAATATAATTACTAGTAAAATTTTTTATAATATTCTCTTTCGATTATTAAAATTCTAATATTATGTCAAAACAAAATTGACATGGCCGTTATAAATCTGATGTTATAATTCAGTATTATATACAATAATTCGGCATTATATACCATAACTCGACACTTTACGTTATAATTTGGCGTTATACGTTATAATCAGACTCAACGGATTACATCTTAAAATAAAAACGTCCGACCAGACATTATCACTTATTAAAACCTATTAATTGCTCTTCAATTCAGATGATCAATAGAAACATAACCGACCTATTTTATCTCACCTATAAAGATATGATATTTTATCTTCAAACAATACACTGAATTCTCAGTACTAACTTAAACATCGGAGTGCCTTTTGCAGATACACTCCCCCTTTGTTCATGCTCTCCATGACGTGATATCTCTCTGGACGAAGAGCTTGGATCATCCCAGCTTATAGCTCGGCATTGAAGGTTAAAGCTCGGCATCGGCTCCCCTAGCCGAGGTCACGTCCAAGTAATCACACAAGAACAATTGGCGCCCACCGTGGGCCTCGAAATAAACACCCTTCTTTCTATAGGCCCCATTTCCTTCCAATGACTTCAAACTTACCTGCACCTTTGTAAACAAAGGTCATATAATAAATCATTAAGGCCCGAAAAAGGCCGATCTATATCTATTTTCCAATCTATATCTGTCATCTCTATTTATTTATATCAGTCATCTCTATTGGCCGATCTATATCTATTTTTCGATTTATATCAATCATCTCTATTTTTTTATTTATATCTGTTATCTCTATTTGCCAATTTATATCAAAAATCTCTATTTGTCGATCTATAACAGTCATCTCTATTATCCGATTTATATCAGTAATCTCTATTTTTCGATTTATATCAATCATCTCTATACTCCGATTTATATCTATTATCCCTATTTTTCAATCTATATCTGGTATATCCATTTGCCGATCTATATCTATTTTTCCGATCTATATCTGTCATCTCTATTTTTCAAATAATTTCTGGTATATTTATTTGCTGTTCTATATATGTTTTTCCGATCAATATCTGTCATCTCTATTTTTCAATTCATATCTGGTATATCTATTTGTCGATCTATATCTATTTTTCCAATCTATATCTGTCATCTCTACTTTTCAAATTATCTCTGGTATATATTTATTTGCCGATCTATATCTATTTTTTCAATCAAATATCTGTCATCTCTATTTTTCAAATTATATCTGGTATATTTATTTGCCAATCTATATCTGTTTTTCCGATCAAATATATGTCATCTCTATTTTTCAAATCATCTCTGATATATTTATTTGCCGATATACTTATGTTTTTCCGATCATCATCTCTATTTTTCAATTCATATCTGGTATATCTATTTGCTGATCTATATCTATTTTTCCGATCTATATCTGTCATCTCTATTTTTCAAATCATCTCTGGTATATTTATTTGCCGATCTATATCTGTTTTTTCGATTAAATATATGTCATCTCTATTTTTTGAATAATCTCTGGTATATTTATTTGACGATCTATATCTGTTTTTCCAATCAATATCTGTCATCTCTATTTTTCAAATCATCTCTGGTATATTTATTTGCCGATCTATATCTGTTTTTTCGATCAATATCTGTCATCTCTATTTTTCAATTCATATCTGGTATATCTATTTGTCGATCTATATCTATTTTTTTGATCTATATCAGTCATCTCTATTTTTCAAATCATCTCTGGTATATCTATTTTGCCGATCTATATCTGTTTTTCTGATCTATATCTGTCATCTCTACTTTTCAACTTATATCTTTTATCTCTATTTTTCCAATCTATATCTGTCATCTCTATTTTTCAACTTATATCTGTTATCTCTATTTTTCTGATCTATATCTGTCATCTCTATTTTTTAATTTATATCTGATATATCTATTTGCCGATTTATATCTGTTATCTCTATTTTTCTGATCTATATGTCATCTCTATTTTTCGATTTATATCTGTTATCCCTATTTGCCAATTTATATCTGTTATCTAATTTTCTAATCTATATTTGTCATCTCTACTTTTCAATTTATATGTTATCTCTATTTGCCGATCTTTATCAGTTATCTCTACTGGCCAATTTATATCTGATATCTCTATTTGTCAATTTATATCTGATATCTCTATTTGCCAATCTATATCTGATTTTCCGATCTACTTCTGTTATATCTATTTGCTGATCTATATCTGTCATCTCTACTTTCCGATTTATATCTGTTATCTCTATTTGCCGATCTTTATCAGTTATCTCTAGTTGCCAATTTATATCTGATATCTCTATTTGCCAAATTATATCTGATATTTCTATTTGCCGGTCTATATCTGATTTTTCGATCTACATTTGTTATATCTATTTGCCGATCTATATCTGTCATCTCTATTTGCCGATTTATATTTGTTATCTCTATTTGCCAATCTATATCTGTTATATCTATTTTTCGATCCATATCTATCACCTCTATTTTCAGATCTATATCTGTTATCTCTATTTGTCGATCTACATCTGTTATCTCTATTTGCCGATCTATATCTGTCATCTCTATTTGCCGACCCATATCTGTTATCTCTATTCGCCGACCTATATCTGTTTTTCTATTTTCAAATCTATATCTATTATCTCTTTTTTCAGATTTATATCAATCATTATCAGTCATTGTCAAATCTATATCAACTATCATCAGATCTATATCAACTATCTTCCGAACTATGACTATCAACGATCTTCAATCAATTATCCATTCACGATAATTCTTCAATTCAATGTCGCATCGTTTACACATGCGCAATCAAACACAATCTTCAATCAATTATCCATTCGCGATAATTCTTCAATTCAAAGTCGCATCGTTTACACATGCGCAATCAAACTTAATCTTCAATTCCGAACTATGACTATCAATAGTCAACAAACTCAATCACATATCATACATGTACAAACAGTTATCCATTCGCGACAACTCTTCAATTCAAAGTCGCATCGTTTACACATGCGCAATGAAACTCAATCAAATCACCAAACAACGTGAACTAACTCAATATTCTCGCCCAACCAATTCACTTTTATCAAAATCGTCTCAGCAACTATTCAAATTAACTATTCAGTTCCATGAAAAAACCTAACCGTTGCATCTATTAAATCAACGGTTCAAAATTACATTGGAAAAATCAAAGGCACAATCAATAACAAGACTACTACACTTTCCAATATACGTTAACTTCAAATCACGTCTGAAATTCAAATTATTCATTATTTTAATAAAGTAAGTTGATCCGGGGGCTCAATATCTATAACTCAAATCGCCGAGTTATAAGTAAAAAAAGCTCAACCTGCTTTATCAAAATATAGCCAGGCTAAGCTTGGGGGCTATGATATGGTCGTTACAAATCCAACGTCATAATTCGGCATTATATACAATAACTCGGCATTATGCACCATAACTCGACACTTTATGTTATAACTCGGCGTTATACGTTACAATCAGACTCAACAGACAACATCTTGAAATAAAAACGTCCGACCAGACATTATCACTTATTAAAACCTATTAATTGCTCTTCAATCAGATGATCAATAGAAACGTACCGACCTATTTTATCTCACTTATAAAGGTATGATATTTTATCTTCAAACGATACACTGAATTCTCAGTACTAACTTAAGTATCGAAGTGCCTTTTGTAGGTACACTCTCCCTTTGTTCATACTCTTCGTGACATGATATCTCTCTGGACGAAGAGCTCAGATCATCCCAGCTTATAGCTCGGCATTGAAGGCTAAAGCTCGGCGTCAGCTTCCCTAGCCGAGGTCACGTCCAGGTAATCACACAAGAACAAAAATAATTTTTAAAAAAAATTTAAATTGTTAAGTAAAAGTATATTTTAACATTTGTCGCAAAGAAAATGAGATAGAAAGGAGAAATTTATTATAACTAACATTACATGATCATTAACATTTTACAAGACAAGGAAACTAAAGGCGACATTCTCAAACAAGCAAAGCATACATACAAGAAACTAAAACGCACCCATATAGCAGCACTTTATTAGCGATACTTCCACACATCATATCATTTAATTTCCACATCCATAGGATACATACATCATCCTAAGTTATATATATTAAATTTAAATGGAGCTAATCATACTGATTTCTTGAGATAATTCTTGTTGTTCTTCTTGGGAGATAATAGTGACTATACCAACAGAAATGGGTTCACAACATCACATTACTTTCTATATAATTTCACCTTGAGACCCAGTTAACACACCAATGTTACCCATTTTGATCATAGAATTCACGAAGGCGTTCTGATCATTAATGAAACCGTTTACAATGCTAACGGTATGTTATTGAGAACAATATTTGGTCACTTTGGAACAATCCCTCATGGTTTTGAAGATTCTGGTAGTAGTTGTTGACGCCGGGACGTCCGCTTGGGTCACCAATCTTGGCGAGGTTAACAACCCCGCTATGGTGAAAGTAGTCAAGAACCCACTTTGGTTGGCTAAGCCAAGGATGCACCTCTTACTCTCAAGAGTTTAGAGGAAAATAAGCACACAACTTATTTAAATATATACTCAATCAATTCAACTTATGAACAAAAGGGGTATATACGCATATTTATACTAGTAGAGAAGGGAGAACTTTCATGACTCGAGCGATGTGGGACTAACTCATAACACAAAATAATAATATATGCTAAACTAGATTACTTTAATTAATTAACGACACAAACATAAAGATACATGCTCCTGCATCATTCTCCCTGGGTTGGAAAGGACTCCTGCATTATCCTCCCTGAGTTGAAAAAGGCTCATCTTGTATTGGCGAAAGATTTCATTGGTGAGTGCATTTGAAAGATGTGAAAAGGCATAGCTTAGCTTGATTCTTTTGACTATCTCCATGTTGTAACGGAGTTAATATGATCTTCTTGCCATCTTTGATAAAAGAGTATGTATTTTTGAAACCATCATGAATAGCTCGACGATCATATTGCCAACGACGTCCTAACAGTAAATGACACGCGTCCATCGGGATGACGTCACACCATACCTTATCCTTGTATTTGCTTCCCATATAAAATTGGACACAACATCACCTTGTTACTTTAACTTCATTCTCCTTTTTTAACCAATGCAACTTGTAAGGATGAGGATGTAACTCAGTTGGAAGCTTCAGTTCGTCTATCATATAATTTGAAACAACATTTTCACAACTTTCGCTGTCTATGATGACCTCTCTTTAACAGTGCGTCTTGTGTGAAAGATGTTGTGGCGTTGCCAACTCTCGTCTTCTATACCCTTGCAGTATTCAAGTTTCGACAAACTACTAAAACTTCTCCACAATTGGGTGGAACTTCTTCAATAGCATAGTCAACCTCATCTTCCTCCTCTTGCTCCTGAATTGGTTCTTCATTAATCTCTTCTTCGACAAGAGTGATAATCCTTCGGTTTGGACAATCAGCAGCAATATGCCCAAAACCTTGACATTTGAAACATTTCCTACCTGATGATCCACGCTCCTTGTTGCCTTTAAAAAATTATTCTTCACTTTTTGTTGAACATCAAAGATGACTTTTTTGTCCTTCGGCGACTGAGTGTTATTCCTTTGTGTTTTTTGCTTTTTAATCTTTAATGACAGTCTAATGACATCATCCAAGGTCCAATATGGTTGCAGCTGAACGACATTAGAAATTTCTATGTTCAGCCCTCCAAGATAACGAGCAATTGTTTGTTCTTCAGGCTCTTGAATGTCACACTTCATAAGCAGCTCTTTGAAGTCCATTGTATATTCTTCCATAGATAACGACTTTTGCCTCAAATTATGAAATTTGATGAAGGTGTCTTGCCTGTAATGTTCAGGAAGGAACTTGCGCTTGAGCTCACGGCGCATTTTATCCCATGTCTTGATCTTTCTTCTTCCTTCTCTTTCTCGTTGATGCTTGAGATTCTCCCACCAAACTGATGCATGCTTCTTCAACTTGATTGCTACAAGCTTCACGCGCTTGTCATCTGGAATGTCTTTTAACTCGAACACTCTTTCCATTGTGCAAAGCTAATCGATGAAATCATCTGGTTGGAGTCTCCCTTCAAACTCAGGAATATCAATTTTGATTCCTAAGTCTTTAACTTTGTGAGTCATGTTGTGTCGTGCTCTTCGTGTAGACAAATCTTCAGATGAAAAAGAATAATGAAATGGATTTGCATTATCTTCTTCACTAGAAGAACTATCATCACTCTGCCTGCCATGATTATTTTGAGCAGCTTCATGTTTTGCAAGTTGCTTTTGCAACTCCTTAACTTGACGACGTTAACTCCTCTATTTCAATCTCTTGAGTAGTTCTATGCTTTGAAGCCATCTTTTACTACTATGCAATGAGGTTGGTGCTTGGTGTCGATGTTATGATGATGCACAATGATAATGGAAATGCACCAATGATGATGGGAATGAATGATAATCACCAACAGAAAAGACACCAAAAGAAGAAAAAAGAACAATATTACCCGAAAGATGACGACTCGTACCAACAGCAAGAGAACTGCACTAAAGACCGTACCCACGAACCAAATAAATTTTTAGAGAACCGACCTTGCTTTGATACCAAACTGACGCCGGGACGTCCGCTTGGGTCACCAATCCTGGCGAGGTTAACAACCCCACTATGGTGAAGAATAAGTTCAACAACAGGCCACCATTCTCATATTCTCATGAACATATGGAGACTCCTAGGCAGAGTCTCTCTGACTTAGTCACTATAGTCTCCAACCCCTCTAAGACCACTCATAGCTTCATAACTGAAACAAGATCCTCCATCAGAAATCTGGAGGTACAAGTTGGTCAACTGAGCAAGAGAATCCCTGAGAATCTTCCTAACACTCTTCCTAGTAACACTGAAGTAAACCCAAGAGAATAGTGCAAGGCCATCACTACTGAAGTAACCTGGCGTTGAACGCCAATAATGAGATCCCTACTGGGCGTTCAATGCCCAATGATATGCCATTCTTGGCATTGAACGCCCAGTAAGGTCTTCCTTACTGGGCGTTCAACGCCCAAATTGGCAGAGAAACTGGCGTTGAACGCCAATGAAGATGTCCCCACTGAGCGTTCAACACCCAAAAAGCCACAAGAGATGGCGTTGAATACCAGTAAGGGTGTTCATACTGACTATTCAACACCCACTGATGAAGTCCTTATCCAAGAATTAAAGGAAGCCAAGGCTCATGTAGATACCATAGAGGTCTCCTTGCATGCACTCTTGCAATGCATGAGTTTTGATGAATACTCATCCTCTGATGAGGAAGAGGAAACTAGGGAAGAGCAAGTCGCTCGATACCTAGGAGCTCTCATGAAGCTAAACGCCAAGTTATTTGGAGTAAAGATATTGGAGGAAGAACATCCAGTGCTTACCAAAGAACTCAATGCTTTGGTTCAGCAGAAGCTGCCTCAAAAGCTTCCGGATCCCGGACGCTTCCTAATTCCTTGCACCATAAGCACCATGACCTTTGAGAAGGTTCTGTGTGACCTAGGGTCAAGTATAAACCTCATGACACTCTCTGTGATGGAGAAGTTGGGAATCTTCAAGGTACAAGCTGCAAATATCTCACTAGAGATGGCAGACAAGTCAATAAAAAGAGCATATGGCCTAGTAGAGGATGTCTTGGTGAAGGTTGACGACCTTTACATCCCTGCAAACTTCATAATCTTAGATACTGGGGAAGATGAGGATGAGTTCATTATCCTTGGAAGACCTTTCCTAGCCACTGCCAATATTATCATTGATGTAGCAAAGGGAGAACTGATTTTACAAGTAGGAGAGAAGCACATCTTGTTCAAGTTGCCTCACCCCAACTCTCCCTCCGAGAAAAGAGAGATAACCGTGCAACACTTAGTGTTCCGACCATCTCTTTCAGTGCAGAGCTTTACTAAGCCCCCAGAGACCAATTTTAAATTTGGTGTTGGGTAGCCATCAACAAGCACTGAAACCAAAGGTACTAAGAAGAAAGTACTTAAAGGCTGGAGGGACAAAAAGATTCCACTGAAGGCCTCTCACCTGGCATGAGAGTTGTCTTCACCAAGAAACCAGTCATACCACATACAGTGAGTCGTGTCTTGTCTCTAGAGCATGTGGAGCTCATCCATGAGAAGATAGGAAGAAAGTTCACTATAAGGGGCGAAATTCTGAGCCCATTGATAAACCACTATTTTATGGTTCATATTGTGTTTAATTGTGTGGTTTTATCAATTATTTACCCACTTATTCATATTATTAGCATGCATTTACAATCCCTTCCAAAAATTACTCCATGGTTGAAAACTTGCTTCCTAGAGACTTTTAATTATGTATTTTAATTCTACTTTATTCCATTCGATGCCGTGATCTGTGTGTTAAGTGTTTCAGGCTTTATAAGGCATGAATGACTTGGAGATTGGAAAGGAAGCTTGCAAAAATGGAAGGAATACAAGAAATAGAGGAGATGACCAGCGAGAAGTGACGCGGACGCATGGTTCACGCGACCGCGTGAATTAGAGGGAATCGCAGTGACGTGCTCGCGTGCCTGACGCAAACGCGCGAACTGAAAACCGCACAAGCGACGCGAAGACGTGGATGACGCGCACGCGTGGCAAGGCAAAATGCTGGATGACGCGAACGCGTGGATGACGCGATCGCGTGATGTGCGTGATCTGCAGAATCTGCAGAATTCGCTGGGGCGATTTCGGGCCCTGTTTTGACCCAGTTTTCGGCCCAGAAAAGCAGATTAGAGCCATGGAACATGCAGAGACCAGGGAACAACATTCATTCTGCATAATTTTTAGTTTTAGATCTGATTTTACTCCTCCTCTAGATTTTTTTCTCTACACATTCATAGTTCTTAGAATTTTGTTTTGATTGCTTTTTGGATTGGGATATTGAGAAGAGTTATTACCTCTACCAAGACTTCATTATCCTAGTTTGTTTCCTTACTTGTCACTTACTCTTCCATGTCCTTAATTTATTCAGAATTACTGTTGGATTATTTTTAGAATTTATTAATATAAGAACTATTTTTATTTTTAATTAATCTTTCTTATTATTATTTATCATGTCTTTCTTTATTTCTCTTTCTTATTTCGTGAAGTTTACATTCATAATGAGCGAGTAGTTCCATAACTTGATTGGGAGATGATTGAAAGGAGAACCTTGAGTTGGAACGCTCAAGAGAAAAATTGTAATTGGGTTTATTGTTGGATCGCTCTCTAGTCACTGACACTAGTCCTTCCCAAGGGAGAGGATTAGGACTTGTGAATAGAAGTCGCCTTCCAACTTGCTTGACTTTCCTCTACCTAGTAAGGGATAACTAAGCAGAACAACCTTCAATTATAAATTAATCTTGAGAGAACTCCAACAAGAATAGGGCTTCCAACTAATCTACTCCTAGTCAAGGATTTAATTTAAAATACATAAATTCTCTTATTTAATTTCCTGTTTATCAATTCAAACTATTTTAGAAAACATCTGATTAATAAAATAGCACATCTTTCTGCAACTCGTTGGGAGACGACCTGGGATTCATACTCCCAGTATTTTAATTCTAATTTTGTGACAACCCCTTTTAAATTGATAAGCGGATTTTCGGTTGGTTAAGAACTATACTTGCAAGCATCTCTTATAACAATTTCTTAATCCGCCAATTTTCGCCACGTCAATTTTTGGCGCCGTTGCCGGGGAGTTGCAATAGAGTGCTAAGTTATTGATTGGAATTTATTTATTTGTATTTTATTTTATTTTGCTACTATGAGCTGCAGGTTTCTTTCATTAAATGACGCGTTCACTTCGTTATCCAAGCTTGCCAATATTCGATCCTGAGATTGAAAGAACTATTTCATGAATAAGGCAAGCTCGGCGTCAGTTAGTCCTCTCCGAGGGCAAATCTGAAGCGTCACTTGAGGAAGAAACAAGCTCCCTTTCTGCTGATTCGGTTGATTTACGTGCAGGTGACATGGCAGCACCTAGGAGAGTTACTATCCAGGAGGCTGGAGCCCCTGATTTTTCAATGCAACCGTTTCAAGCGCATCACCGAGCAGTGGCTACAGATTTTGAAATAAAGACTGCACTGCTCAACTTGATGCCCAAGTTTCATTGCTTACCTGCTCAAGAGCCTATCAAGCACCTTAGAGATTTTCAAGCAGCTTGTTCTACTGTCAGGCGTGATGGTGCAGATGAAACTGCTATTTTGTTAAAAGCCTTCCCATTCTCTCTTGAGGTAAAGGCGAGAGAGTGGTACTACACTCAACCCGCAGCAACTGCTTCTGACTGGGATACGCTTAGAAGAGAATTTTTGAAAAAATTCTTTCCAACTGAAGTTACTGATAAACTGAGGAAAGACATTTCCATGATTGTTCAGGACGAATCCGAGACTCTCTACGAATACTGGGAGTGCTTCAACAATCTTCTGGAAGCATGCCCCCACCATATGATTGACAAGATAGTGTTGCTCGGCTACGTCACACAGGGCATGAGGCCTCAAGATAAGACAAAATTGGAAAGTGCTAGCAATGGGTCTATGAAAAAGTACAAGACCACTGATGAGGCATGGCAATTGATCAACGACTTAGCTGAATCTACTCGGAATCATAGGCAGAAATAAAGTCGGTCAAAAGCTGTTGCAGAGGTATCTTCTAGCAAAGAGACTACTGCTCTGACTCAGAGTATATGTGAGATGACCAACTTACTGAGGCAGATGCAATTGAATCAACAACAAGCTCAGAAAGCCCAACCTTCTCCACCACAGCAAAGCCAGCAGTTAGTTCCACAGAGAGTGTGCAGAATCTGTGCTGATTATAGCCATTATACTGATGAATGTCCGTAGCTCCAGCAGGAAGACAACACTGTGGCAGCCACTCATAACTTTTATGACCACCCTAATCAAGGATATAATCAAGGTGGCGGCTATAACCAGAGTTGGCAAGACAACTCCAACCAGAGCTGGAAAGATAATACTAATCATGGCTGGAGGGACAACTATAACAGAGGAGGCAGAGACAATCAGGGAAATCAGAGGTGGAATAATAACAACAACAAGCAGCAGAACCAGAACCAGCCTTACAGAGCACTTCACCTGAGGCAATCCTAAGGACCACAGAACAACCAACAGCAGACCTCTCAGATCACTTATCCCTCTTCATCTTCTAATGATGAGTTACTACAATCTATTGATCGAAGACAGCAGGCCATGGAAAACAACTTTACTTCTACTCTAAATGGTCTGAACTCTACCTTGCAAGCTCTTGTCTCATAGATTGGATCGCTGAATAACTCCAATAACCAGCCTTTGAGCTCCAGTGGAATCCCCTCTCAACCATTACCCAATCCAAAGGGTAGCATCAATGCCATCACCCTAAGGTCAGGAACCACATTGCAAGAGAGGAATCAGGAGGAGCCAAGCCTACCAGAACACGCCTCAGCTGAAGAGGTAGTAGAAGTAGAAGATGTTGAAGAGGAAGAGCACATACAGGACATGGCTGAAGAAGAAGCTCAATCACAGGAAGAAGCACCAAAGGACGCAGACACTACAAAAAATGCCATTCCTATTTCATTTCCACAAATTGCAAGGAAGCCCAGGAAGCAGATGGAACCTGATCCCGAAATGGTAGAGATATTCAAAAAGGTTGAGGTAACTGTTCCCCTTTTTTATGTTATTCAACAAGTACCTAAATACGCAAAGTTTCTAAAAGATTTATGCATACATAAAGACAAAATTAATGAATTAGAAACTATTCCTCTAGGTAGTTCTATATCTGCTTTAATGGGAGGTATACTTGAAAAGTGTAGTGATCCAGGTCCATGTATGGTTAATTGTACTATTGGTGGTGTGATATTTTCTGACTGCATGTGTGATTTAGGAGCATGTGTTAGTATAATGCCTTTGTCTATATATGATACTTTGAGGCTCCCTCCCTTGAAAAGGTCAGCAGCTCGTTTTGTGTTAGCAGATAAAAGCATTATTACAGTGGTTGGAATTGCTGAAGATGTATTATTGAGCATTAAGGGGCTCCTATTTCCCATTGACTTCTATATTCTGGAAATGCCCCCTAATGACTCAGGAAGGCCATCATCCATCCTACTTGGAAGACCATTCTTGAAGACTTCAAAGTTCAAGCTGGATACATTCTCAGGAACCTACTCCTTTGAGATAGATGGCAGAGCAGTGAAGTTCAGCTTAAACGAAGCGATGAAACATCCTCCGGAAGATCATTCTATCTTCCAGTGTGACATCATAGATGAAACCGTGGCTGAAGTTCACCAGGAGGAATTAGAAGAGAAGTACATAGGACAAGGTCCAAGTGTGGGGACATTCTCAGAGGACAATGAGAGCACTTTACCATTGTTACCAGCTCCAGACAATCCAGAGCCTGACCATGAGCAGAAATTAGAATTAAAACCCCTCCCTCCACACCTCAAGTATGCTTACCTTGAGGACGAGCAGAAGTTCCCAGTCATCATTGCAAGGGAACTCACTTCCCAACAAGAAGAACAGCTGCTCAGTGTGAGAAGGCAATTGGGTGGAGCTTGGCAGACATAGTAGGCATCAACCCTCAAGTTTGTGAGCACATAATATTTTTAGAAGACGGAGCAAGGCCTGTTCGTCAACCCCAGAGAAGACTGAACCCCGCTATCTTAGAGGTTGTTAAGAAGGAAGTGACCAGACTACTTGAGGTAGATATCATCTATCCTATCTCAGACAGTGAATGGGTAAGCCCAGTACAAGTGGTGCCCAAGAAGTTCGGAGTCACTACAGTGAAGAATGAGCATGGAGAGCTCATAGCAACCAGAGTACAGAACGCCTGGAGGGTCTGCATTGATTACAGGCACCTCAATCAGGCCACTCGTAAGGATCACTACCCTTTTCCATTTATTGATCAAATACTGGATCGCCTGTCAGGTAATCACATTATTGTTTTTTAGATGGTTACACAGGCTATTTTCAGATTCATATAGCTCCTGGAGATCAGGAAAAGACCACTTTCACATGTCCTTTTGGAACTTATGCTTATAAGAGAATGCTTTTTGGCTTATGCAATGCACCAGCCACTTTCCAAAGGTGCATGATGAGTCTTTTCTCTGACCTTATTGAGGACTGTATGGAGGTTTTTATGGATAATTTTAGCGTTTATGGTGATTCATTTAGCCTTTTCTTAGATAGTTTATCTAGAGTATTAGATAGATGTGTCAGTACAAACCTTGTATTGAATTTTGAAAAATGTCACTTTATGGTAAAACAAGGGATTGTACTAGGACATGTTATGTCTAATACTGGCATTTTTGTAGATCCAGCAAAGGTGGATGTTATTTCTAGTTTACCTTACCCCTCCTCTGTGAGGGAGGTCCGTTCGTTCCTTGGCCAT
Source organism: Arachis ipaensis (assembly GCF_059453495.1). Lineage (NCBI taxonomy): Eukaryota > Viridiplantae > Streptophyta > Magnoliopsida > Fabales > Fabaceae > Arachis > Arachis ipaensis. Next base: position 10,451,346 of record NC_142439.1, on the reverse strand, counting down.
ACAGGTTTCTACCGGAGATTCATTAAGGACTTCAGTAAAGTAGCACTACCCTTATCCAAACTACTACAGAAAGATATTGAGTTCGAGTTCAGTGAAGATTGCAAACAAGCGTTTGATAAGCTGAAGACTGCCTTGACTCAAGCCCCAATTGTGAGAGGACCAGACTGGAGCCAGCCATTTGAAATCATGTGCGACGCTTCCAACCATGCAGTAGGAGCGGCGCTGGCTCAGCGTGCAGGTAAGGATCCTTTTGTAATTGCTTATGCGTCTAAGACTTTAGACGCCGCTCAGTCTAATTACACTACTACTGAGAAAGAGCTACTTGCTATTGTTTTTGCTCTGGATAAATTCTGAGCCTATCTACTTGGTACCAAAGTAGTAGTGTACTCAGACCACGCAGCTCTAAAGTATCTATTAGCTAAAAAGGAATCCAAACCAAGGCTTATACGTTGGATACTACTACAAGAATTTGATTTAGAAATTAAGGACAGGAGTGGTAACCAGAATCTAGTGGCTGACCACTTGAGTCGCCTTGAGCACATCAGGGATGACTCCACTCCTATAGATGATAATTTCCCATTTGATAACCTGCAAGCAGTATCTGAGGTAGTCCCTTGGTATGCACCAGTAGCTAATTATCTAGTTAGCTGCACTTTTCCTCCAAACTTTACTAAGCATCAAAGAGACAAGATGAAAAGCGAGTCCAAATATTATATATGGGATGACCCATATTTATGGAGATGTGGCGCTGACCAGGTAATTAGACGGTGTGTGCCTCAATCAGAATTCCAGTCCATATTAGAGGTTTGCCACTCATCTGAGAGTGGAGGACATTTTGGCCCTCAAAGAACAGCCAGAAAAATTTTAGACTGTGGATTCTGGTGGCCTACTCTTTTTAGAGACGCTGTTAAATTTTGTAAATCTTGTTCCCCATGCCAAAGGTTTGGTAATATATCCAAGAGGGATGAGATGCCTCAACAGATTATGCTTTTCTGTGAAATTTTTGATGTTTGGGGCATCGACTTCATGGGTCCATTTCCAAATTCTAATGGTTATTTTTATATATTGTTAGCTGTGGATTACATTTCTAAATGGGTGGAAGCAATTCCTACCCGCACTGATGATGCTAACACTGTTGTTTCCTTTGTTAGAAATCACATTATTTGCCGCTTTGGATCACCACGAGCAATCGTGAGCGATCAAGGCACCCATTACCAACAGGATTACTGAAGAAGCATGGGATAATTCATAAAGTAGCAACAGCCTACCATCCTCAGACTAATGGGCAAGTTGAGGTGTCCAACAGAGAGATAAAGCGTATATTGCAGAAGATAGTCAAACCTCATAGAAGAGACTGGAGCACCAGGCTACAAGATGCACTCTGGGCATACAGAACAGCATACAAGACACTCATTGGGATGAGTCCCTTCTGCTTAGTTTATGGAAAAGCCTATCATCTCCCAGTTGAGGTAGAACACAAAGCCTTTTGGGCAGTAAAAGAGTGTAACATGGGATTTGAGAAAGCCGGAGCTGAAAGAAAGTTGCAACTACAAGAATTAGAAAGCCTTCGCCTAGAAGCTTATGAGAACTCAAGGCTGTACAAGGAAAAGATGAAGGCTGTGCATGATAAATACATCAAGAGGAGAGAGTTCCAACCTGGGGACTTAGTCCTCCTTTACAATTCTAGACTGAGGCTCATGCCAGGCAAGTTGCGATCAAGATGGGAAGGTCCATATAGAGTAGAGAAGGCTGAGCCATACGGAGTTTTCCACCTAAGTCATCCTTCACGCTCTGACTTCATCAAAGTGAATGGACATCGTTTAAAACTATATCATGGTGAGAAGATGAAGAAAAACAAGGAGCTAGAGATCTTCCTCTTGGAGGATCCACCCATAGCAGAAGACTGAGCTAGTGGAGCGTCCAACTTACGGACGTTAAAGCAAAGTGCTGGGTGGGAGACAACCCACCATGGTATAATCGTTCCTTTCTTTTTATTTCTTAGTTTTTGTTAGCAATAACTCTTCTCAGTACCAGTGCCTATAGTTTGCATCTGTATTTGCATATTGCATATCATAAAAAAATAATAATAAAAAATAAAAATAGCACGCGACGCGACAGCGTCGCCGACGCGTCCGCGTCGCAGGTGAGTAAGAAAGAAAATCTATCGAACAGAAAGTCACGCGGGAGCGCGGCTGGAGGCGTGCCTTAGGCACAAATTGATCCACGCGACTGCGTCATGTGGGAAAATGGCCTCCCACGCGTCCGCGTCACCCATGCGGACGCGTGACCTGAAAATCGACGTAGGAAAGGGTGCATGGCAGCAAGTTAGGCTGGAGTGGGGCTGGAATAGTGCTAGACGCACAACCCCTACGACGCGATCGCGTGTCCCACGCGTCCGCATCATCCTCCAATCTTGGCCATCCACACGATCGCGTCCACCACGCGATCGCGTCACCCAATATTTTGGCAAATATAGTTTTGAACAGCGAGTTGTGCGAACGCGAGGCTGCCCTCGCGCCAGTCGCACCAAACAAGTCACGCATCCGCGTGCCCGACGCGACCGTATCGATTCATCTAAGCGCCATGCGCGCGAACGCGTACCCCACGCGTCTGCGTCGCTTGCGCTGCACAACTCATCCCAATCTGCCAAAATATCTTATCTTTTTCTTTTCCAAATCCTAATTTTTTTCCCCTTCTTCTTCCCCCTCCCCTCCCTTCTTCCTTCTTTCTCACTTCCTACTTTCTCTCTCTCACCACCATTATCAAGGTTTTTCTTTTCTTCTTCCCTCCTTACTTTTCTATTATTCTTCTTATTTTTATGCTTAATTCTTTACTTTTTTCTTTTTTCTTTCATTATCCATGTTTTCTTTTTCTTCCTTTTCTTTTAATTGGTGTTGGAAATTTATTTGAGTCATTGTTTCTTATTATTTGCTTGTGGATTGTTAACAAAATTGTTTGGCAATTATATGTTAGTTTTTCAGGGTTGCTTGCATGTTCAATTTATTATTTTCATTAGCTTATTTCCCATGCATGCTATGTGTTTGTGAAAATGCCCGTATAGCATTATGCAATGTTTGCGATATCTTTTATCCTACCACTCTAAAATGCCTGCTTTTCACAAAACCCTTTTTCATATCGCATTAATCCAATATAATTGTCATTACAAACAGATTGTTAGTATGAAAGACTTGGTAATCTAACTTGGACATTGAATACTTGTTCTATGCTACTCATGCCTTTGCCTGCATGCCAATAAACACCTTGCATTTAATTGTCATCATATGCACTTGTTATATTACCATTGATGATTTTTCACATGTAGTCATGACCATGTGTTAACATCATTCATCTTTAATGTGCATTGATTACCACCTATACCATCCTCTTCCTTGCTCTATCCCTTTAAATTCAAGTTACTTTCCTGTTACCTTTTCAGGATGGCCACCAAGAAAGGTAAAGAGAAAGCTACTTCAAAACCACCAGCGAGGAGAGGAACAAAAAGAGCTTTAGTGGCAGAGCCTTCTTCAACTGCAGTTAAGCCCTCAACAAAAAGAATCAAGAGGATTATAAAGGTTGATGAAAAAGAGAAAGCCTTCCCAGCAAAGGACACTGTGCGATTTTTCAATCGCTACTGTGAGCAGATGTTCCCCATCCTAGCAGAAAGGAGTTACAATAACGAACACCTTCTTCTCCTCCCGACCCATATTGCTACCTTTGTTGAGCCGCAAATTGAACGAAGACAATGGGGTTTCCTTCTGAGACAGCCACAGCAGGTTAATCTTTCCTGGGTAGTCGAGTTCTACTCTAATTTCCACCTACCAAACTTGCAGTCTGTCTATGTCCGTCAAAAGCAAGTCCCCATTACAGAAGAGGCCATTCAGCGAGCTTTAGATCTCCCCCTACTCCAGAAGGACTGGACGCATTTCAAGAAGCCTCACTCAAGCGCCAGACGTACCAATTTGACTGGGACGCTGTTCTCAGAGTTATCGCACAATCTGACAGCAGATGGATCTACGGATACCACCGTTCCCGCCCTAAGGGAATCTCAGCTTTTGCATTTACCTTGGAGGCTCGCGTATGGGCACAGATCATGTCCCATTATGTCTTTCCGAGCACTCACGAGTCCTCCTTCACTGCAGACATGGTTGTTCTAGTATGGTGCATCCTTACAGACCAGCCTCTAAACCTACCAAGACACATCTGGAATGCCATGGGACATGTATAAATTGCGGGCAACTTACCTTTTCCCGCCTTGATTTCAGATCTTGTCTCAGCATCCAGAGTCTCCTACAGAGCTGAAAACACCAAAGCCATGCTTCCACGGGGTGATCAATACGTCCCTAATGGGAAATATATCAGACCTCCAGCAGCCACTACAAGCCAACCTACTGAACCAGCTGAAGACATTCCTCCTCCAACACCACAAGTACCTACAACAAACCAACTGCTCCATCAGATACTTGAAAGGTTGGATCGGCAGGAACACAAAGCAAAGCTAAGAGAGCGCCGTAACAAGCGCCGATTCACATACCTCAAGGAGCTACTTAAAGGAAAATACAGAGACTCAGACACCCCGGACTCCACTTCGTTTACCAGCACAGGGAGCCATGACAGTCCCTACTGTGGAGATACTGCTACCAGCCCACCCTTGTTCCTGACAGATGGCACCGAGGACGGTGCAAAGCCTTAAGTGTGGGGAGGTCGGTCAGTACCTGACTTTCGGATGTAATTTCTCTTCCTTAACACCAATAAAATAGGATATTTAGTTAGTTTTTCTTTTGTAGAATAGGATAAATTGCATAGTAATAAGTTAGTTGCATGCATGTTCTACTTGATTGAAAAGATAATAAGTTTCTTCTAAGACCCTATTTTTAGAACAAAATTTCACTAATTTTAATCAACATTTTTACGTTAAATTTGCTTGAAGTTGTATTTGGAACATGATTTTTGAGCTAAAGAACACACAACCTGTGAGATTTGAGCCTAAAACACATGGTTACATTATTTAACCATAATTATTTTATTCTTGTGTGTTTACTTCTCTATGATTGTAATCTATATTTTGTTTCATCCTATATGTCCAATGTTTAATATATTTATATGCTTGCATATGATTGAGGCCATTATTTGTTTAGCTCACTTATCCCAAAGAAGCCTACCCTTTCAATTACCTTTGTTAGCCACTTTGAGCCTTTAAATCCCATTTGTTCTATATTTTACCACATCACTAGCCTTAAACAGAAAAACAATTATATATCTCAATTGAATCTTTGGTTAGCTTAAGATAGAATTATGTGTTAATTGAGTATGGGAAGATTGTGGGAACAAAAGATAATAAAGGAATGTGTCACGATAATATAATGGGAATTTGGGTACATGCTCATGTGAAACTATAAAAGAAAATTAAAAAAAATTCTATATGCATTGATAACCTGTGTTTATTTTTATTTAAAAAAAATCCAAAAATAGTCAATAAATAAATAAGGAGATAAAATTACCCCAATGCTAAGTTAAAATTCAAAGATCAATGCATATGTGTTAAAGTTAAAATAAAAGTTGATACATGAATATGGAATGTGAAAGGAAAATTTTGGGTAGCTAGGTATGAAATTTAAGTTATATAGAATACATATATGAATGTTAGGTGAAAGCTTGGGTTAATTAAAGATTCAATTTATAAGCTTACTTAGCCATATATGTATCCTTACCGTTACCCTGGCCCATTACAACCTTGAAAAGACCTCATGATGTTTGCATTGGTATATTAAATGTTGTTGATTGGTTAGGAGAAGGACAAAAATTAGAAAGCATGATTAGGGAAGGATAGAGTGATTACCCTATACACTAGAGAGACTAGAGCATACATATATCATAAGTGAGAGTTCAGTGCTTAATTCTATGTTCCCTGCTTTCATGAGCTACCTTCTTGCATTTTTATCGGTTGTTACTATATATTAATTGAATTAGTGGAATTTGATTTGTGACTGTCTTGAAGAGCTTATTTACTTTTAACCAAGTGGACAAGAATCATATAGTTGCATTCATATGTATAGGTTGCATTGCATTACATAAGCTTTACATGTTCCTACTCATTTATTTTATCTCCTTCAACTAAGCATGAGGACATGCTAAAGTGTGGGGAGGTTGATAAACCACTATTTTATGGTTCATATTGTGTTTAATTGTGTGGTTTTATCAATTCTTTACCCACTTATTCATATTATTAGCATGCATTTACAATCCCTTCCAAAAATTACTCTATGGTTGAAAACTTGCTTCCTAGAGACTTTTAATTATGTATTTTAATTCTTCTTTATTCCATTCGATGCCGTTATCTGTGTGTTAAGTGTTTCAGGCTTTATAGGGCATGAATGACTTGGAGATTGGAAAGGAAGCTTGCAAAAATGGAAGGAACACAAGAAATGGAGGAGATGACCAGCGAGAAGTGACGCGGACGCATGGTTCACGCGACCGCGTAAATTAGAGGGAATCACAGTGACGCGCTCGCATGCCTGACGCAAACGCGCGAACTGAAAACCGCACAAGCGATGCGAAGGCGTGGACGACGCACACGCGTGGCAAGGCAAAACGCTGGATGACGCGAACGCGTGGACGACGCGATCGCGTGACGTGCGCGATCTGCAGAATTCGCTGGGGGCAATTTCGGGCCCAGTTTTCGGCCCAGAAAAGTAGATTAGAGCCATGGAACATGCAGAGACCAAGAAACAACATTCATTCTGCATAATTTTTAGTTTTAGATCTGATTTTACTCCTCCTCTAGGTTTTTTTCTCTACACATTCATAGTTCTTAGAATTTTGTTTTGATTGCTTTTTGGATTGGGATATTTAGAAGAGTTATTACCTCTGCCAAGACTTCATTATCCTAGTTTGTTTCCTTACTTGTCACTTACTCTTCCATGTCCTTAATTTATTCAGAATTACTGTTGGATTATTTTTAGAATTTATTAATACAAGAACTATTTTTATTTTTAATTAATCTTTCTTATTATTATTTATCATGTCTTTCTTTATTTTCCTTTCTTATTTCGTGAAGTTTACATTCATAATGAGCGAGTAGTTCCATAACTTGATTGGGAGATGATTGAAAGGAGAACCTTGAGTTGGAATGCTCAAGAGAAAAATTGTAATTGGGTTTATTGTTGGATCGCTCTCTAGTCACTAACACTAGTCCTTCCCAAGGGAGAGGATTAGGACTTGTGAATAGAAGTCGCCTTCCAACTTGCTTGACTTTCCTCTACCTAGTAAGGGATAACTAAGCAGAATAACCTTCAATTATAAATTAATCTTGAGAGAACTCCAACAAGAATAGGGCTTCCAACTAATCTACTCCCATTCAAGGATTTAACTTAAAATACATAAATTCTCTGATTTAATTTCCTGTTTATCAATTCAAACTATTTTAGAAAACATCAGATTAATAAAATAGCACACCTTTCTGTAACTCGTTGGGAGACGACCTGGGATTCATACTCCCAGTATTTTAATTCTAATTTTGTGACAACCCCTTTTAAATTGATAAGCAGATTTTCGGTTGGTTAAGAACTATACTTGCAACGCATCTCTTATAACAATTTCTTAATCCGTCAATTTTCGCCACGTCACCCATATCAATCTCTGTAAGGAGCAAACCATCAAGCTAGTGATGTTAAAGAATCGCTTGTTGGGAGGCACCCCAATCATATTTAGTTATTTCTATTTCTTTTAAAAGTTTATTTTACATGATTAATTCCTTAAGTTTATTTTTCTTTAGTTGTTTCTTTAGGGTCATGATCACATGCATTAGTTAGAATAGAGACAGAAAGGTTCAGAGATGGAAACAGAATACCCTGGAATAAGTATCTTGCTGGCATTGAACACCAGACAAGGAAGGCAGAGTGGGCGTTCAACGCCCACTAGAAGCAGCCAAACTGGCGTTGAACACCACACAGGGTGTCCTTGATGGGCGTTCAATGCCAGCCATGGAGCAGAGGTTGGGCTTTCAACGCCCAAAAGAAGCAGAAGACCTAGCATTGAACGCCAGGAAGGAGGTCCCTCCTGGGGTTCAACGCCCTGAGTGGAGCAGCAAGCTGGCGTTGAACGCTAGCTATGGAGCATGAGCTGGGCGTTCAACGCCCATAAGGAGGGCAGGGAATTTGAATTCCCTAGCCTCTCAGGACCAGTGGGTCTCACAGCATCTTCACCTACCCCACCTTCTTCTCTCTTTTTTCACACTTCCCCACACACTTTTCCCTATAAATCCTCAACCAATCACATTCATACCTCTTCCCCAAACCATCATAACTTCCACCAACCCCTACCCACTAAAATTCAAATTTTTCCCTCCCATATTCTCCCCTCTCCCCCCCCCCCGCCATTCATTCGAAACCCTACCCATAACCTCCCTATAAATACCCCCCTCATACTACTTATCCCACACACTACTCATACACCTTTCACCCTCACTTGGACGAATTACTCTTCTCCCTCCATATCCATCTATTTTCTTCTTCTTCTACTCTGTTCTTCTCTTTTTATTTTTGCTCGAGGACGAGAAAAGTTTTAAGTTTGGTGTGGAAAAGCTTTGCTTTTTGCTTTTCATTCCTACTTATGGCACCCAAGGTCAGAGAACCCTCTAGAAAGAGGAAAAGAAAGGTCGTAGCTGCCACCTCTGAATCTTGGGAGATGGAGAGATTCATCACTAAATCCCACCAAAACCACTTCTATGAAGTAGTGGCAAAGAAAAAGGTAATCCCTGAGGTCCCTTTTAGGCTTAAGAAGAATGAATATCCGAAGATCCGAGATGAAATCCAGAGAAGAGGTTGGGAAGTCCTAATAAATCTCATCTAAGAGGTTGGGATCTTGATGGTGTAAGAGATCTATGCTAATGCATGAGTCACCATGGTGTGAACCCTCATCCTAAAAATTGGAGCACCATGGTTCGAGGGAGAATCTTAGACTTTAGTCCAAAAAGTGTGAGGTTGGTGTTCAACTTGCCTTTGATGCAAGGAGACCCACATCCTTACACTAGAAGGGTCAATTTTGATCAGAGGCGGATCAAGTGCTCTCAGACATCTGTGTGGAAGGAGCACAGTGGAAAAGGGATTCCCAAGGTAAGCCTATCCAACTAAAAGGGCTTGACCTCAAGTCCATAGCTAGAGGATGGTTGGAATTCATCCAACGCTCTATTATCCCTACTAGCAACCGGTCCGAGGTGACCATAGACCGAGCCATCATGAGCCATTGTATCATGCTCGGAGATGAGGTGGAAGTACATGAGGTGATACCTCAAGAGTTGTACAAAGTGGCAGACAAGCCTTCCACCCAAGCAAGGTTAGCTTTCCGTCATCTTATCTATTACCTATGAAATTCAGCTGGAATTGCCATAGAAGGTGACATTTTAATTGAGGAAGACAAGCCCATCACTAAAAGAAGGATGGAGCATACAAGAGAGCCGGCACATGAACTACAACATGAGCATGTGGAGCCGCCTCAACATGAGATCCCTGAGATGCCTCAAGGGATGTATTTTCCTCCTCAAAACTATTGGGATCAATGGCATACTTCTTTGGGAGAATTAAGCTCTAACATGAATCAGCTGAGGATGGAGCATCAAGAGCATTCCACCATTCTCAATGAAATTAGAGAAGATCAAAGAGCTATGAGGGAAGAACAACAGAGACAAGGGTATGACATTGAAGACATCAAGCACTCTATTGGATTCTCTAGAGGAAGTGGTAGCCACCGTCACTAAGGTGGTCTCGTTCCATCACCCCTTGATTTTATTGCATTTTTCTATTTTCCATTATGTTTTGTTGTCTGTTCTCATGTTCTTATTGCATGATCATTTCTATATATGTCTTAAAGTTATAAAATGTTCCATATATCTCTCACCTTACTTAAAAGAAAAATTATTTTATTGAAAGATAAGTAAGATGCATGAATTTCGAGTTATATATTAAGAATAGTTCAATTATATGATGTGGTGGCATTGCTTTTATTTTCTGAATATATGAATGAACAGTGCATGTTTAATATTGGAGTAAAGAATGTTGGCTCTTGAAAGAATGATAATAAAAGTGAAATATTATTGAGGATTTGAAAAATCCAAAACTTGATTCTTGAAGCAAGAAAAAGTAGCAAAATATATATATATATAGAAAAAAAAAGCAAGCCAAAAAAGAAAAAGCCAGTAGCTCTTTAAACTAAAAGGCAAGAGCAAAAAGCCAATAATCCTTTAAACCAAAAAGCAAGGACAAAATAGTCCAAGACTTTGAGCATCAATGGTTAGGAGTGCCTAAAAGAAACAAAATCTTGGCCTAAGCACTCCAAAGGAACAGTGTCCCTAACTATATGCTTGTGGTGTGAAGGTGTCAAGTAAAAAAAAGTCATGATCCAAAGCAAAAAGAGTGTGCTTAATAACTCTGGACATCTCTATCTGGGGATTCTAGCAAAGTTGAATCACAATCTGAAAGGGTTCACCCAGTTAAGTGTCTGTCGCATTTATGTATCCGGTGGTAATACCGGAAAACAAAGTGCTTAGGGCCACAACAAGACTCTAAAAGCTGTGTTCAAGAATTAAAAAGAACTAAATTAGGAGATTCAATAATATCATATGGATTCTAATTTCCCAAGGATGACAACACTTTTGAGCTTCAATGGATAGTGAGATGCCAAAACTATTCAGAAGCAAAAAGCTACTAAGTCCCACTCATCTAATTGAAACTGAACTTCATTGAAAACTCTGAGATTTATTGTATCTTACTCTTCTTTTTATCCTACTTTGTTTTTAGTTGCTTGGGGATAAGCAACAGTTTAAGTTTGGTGTTGTGATGAGCGGATATTTTATACACTTTTTGACATCATTTTCATATAGTTTTTGTTATGTTTTATTTAAGTTTTATTATATTTTCATAGGTTTTACTGTAAAATTCACATTTTTTGATTCTACTATGAGTTGTTGTGTTTTATGGTGATTTCAGGTATTTTCTGGCTGAAATCTGAGAGTTTTGACAAAGTCTAATTCAGAAGTAAGGAAAGCGTAGCAGATGCAGCAAGATCTGACCTCCGTTCACTCAAGCAAGCAAGCATTTTTGGAGCTAAAGACATCCAAATGGAGCACTCTCAACGGCTATGGAAAGCTAACATCCAGGGCTTTCCATCAATATATAATAGTCTATACTTGTCTTTGGAGATGAAGGCCCAAAACGGGCGTTCAACGCCAGCCATCTACCCTTTTTCTAGTGTTGGATGCCCAAAAGGGAGCAGCTAACGTCCAACGCCTAAAGGGGAGTCCAAAGTGGGCGTTCAACGCCCAAGCAGCCTACTAGCATGTGGAGACACCCTTAGCTTAGCCCAAACACTCACCAAGTGAGCCCTGGAAGTAGATTTTCGCACTACAAGCCTAAGCCTATCATATTTCTATAATCCTTAGTTATTAGATTAGTATATATAGGAGAAGATCACCCTTGTTTTAGGATCTTCAACCACCATAGAAATTATTTCATATTTTCGAGTTTCATTGTATAGTATGAGCCACTAAACCTCCTAGGTTAAGGTTAGGAACTCTGCTGAGTTTTATGGATTAATAAAAGTACTACTGTTTTATTTCAATTCGTGTTTGATTCTCTCCTAAGATGTATCTTCGTTCTTCAACCTTATGAATGAGTTGAACCGTCACAAGTTATCTCTATTCTACATGGGTTCAGCGAGCGTCTTTCATCGGATATCAATGAACCACTAGCTTGATTATACATCTCTTAGACGGCTAATCCATGATTTCGTTGGGGACTTCTCGAGACATCAGTTCAGCCGAGGTATGGGGAGATTAGGGTCTTTGTGGTAAAGGCTATAATCAAGGCGCAGCATTCTCTGATCCAGAAGATTCGACCTTGTCTGTGGCGTTTTGAGTAGGATCACCAAGGGGATGAACTACAGAAGCTTCACCCTTATTCAGACTGAATGCACACTAAACTTGGTGTTCAGCCTAGAGGAAGATTGGCGGCCTCTCAACTGGCGTTGATCACATACAGTCTCCTATAGAAGAAATCATTCACAGTTGGAGCAGACAGTAAGAAAGTATTGATCCAGAAGAACAAAGCATCTCCGAAGCCTTAACCATCTTCTTATCGTTAGATTCACAACCACTGAGTAACGTTATCTTTATTTTATTTTTATGCGTTTAAACAACTACACAACATCTCTATCCACCAGACTAAGATTTACAAGTTAACCATTGTTTGATCCAAGCCGACAATCCTCGTGGGATCAACCCTGACTCACCTCAGGTATTACTTGGACGACCCAGTGCACTTGTTGGTTCAGTTGTGCGAAGTTAAATTCCGTGCACCAGTTCTGACAACTATGGAACAAAGGAAAAGAGGGAGAAGAACCTACCTCGCGAGTTTGTGGGGGGAGAATCTCACAGAACAGTAGCTTGATGGACGAGATTGCTGGCATAAGAGAATGCCAAAGGAGGAGATCATCACAGTAGGAGATGTCGCCGGCGGAGATGATGCGTGTGCATCTTTAGTGATTTTCCTTCTTAATTTTAATTGATTTATTAAGAAATTCTGTTGAATAATCAATGAATTTAAAGTTAGAATGAACATTACTTTGATTAGTTGAATTTCATTGATTTCAGGAAGTTTTAGAAGAAAAATAGAAAGAAACAGAACATAAAAAAGGATGGAGAGCAATAAACAGAAAGCTCTCTGTGACAACAGTATCAAATAGAAAGCTCCCTAGAAGATATAAAAAGCTCACTGGAAAACAAAAGAAGTCATGGCGTTATACATGAACAATATAGCGTATTACGTGAAGGAAGAAAAAGGACCTGCGCATATGCACAAATAACTATCATTCACCATTTCACGTAGTACATGGGCAATTTTACGTATGCGTATGCACAACAAGAGAATTTTGGCAAGTGTGCACACACACATCTGCACAAGTTGGTTTTCATGTATAACGTGGAATTTTCCACGTATAACATGAAGGAAGAAAAGGGGAGGCAACATTTGAGAAAAGTGGCTCACGTACAATGTAGCCTATTTCATGTTGTACGTGAGCCCAATAAAATACATTCCAAAGCCAAACGTACTTCACGTATAACGTGGTGTAAGCCACGTACTACTTGGGCTTTGCAACTTCTCCCAGGATTTCAATTCAAGATCAACTCTTCTCCAATTTTTCAACCTTCTGGAAGATAAATCACAAGTCCATTAATGACAGCATTAATTGAATATTGTAAGGAGATAAAGATTGGAAGTTATACTAGAGGAAATTATTAATTAGATAGATTTGATTCTATTTTAATTTGAATTTGAATTTTAAATTAGGGTTAGTATTTAAGGTAGAGGGAGGCTCTCTTCCAGGGGAGCTCTCTTCTTCGGTTGCTTTGGCAGTTTTAATTTTTCAAGGATTTCGAGGAAGAACATGAGTTTCTAATTCACCTCAGTTAAGGTTAGGAGCTCTATTATTCTATGGATTAATGTTTTAGCTTTTTACACCTTTGATTTATGCATTAATTTTTTTTCAAGAATAGGTTTTTGTTCTTCATCTTAAAGGGTTTGAATGTATTGGGAAACAATTCTTCTCTGATTTGAATTCTCTTAGCTTCTTGGAAAAGTTGATTAATTGAATTAAGCTTGAAAACCGATTCTCATAATTCTTAAGTTTTGAAACTGGATTGATAAGTGACATAAAATCAACCAGGGAAGATTCTTATGAATTGTGTGGCTTTATAAATCAGTGAACGTTCTTCAACTCTTTTCTTAAGTAATTCAATAAGGGATTAGCGATTAATTAGGTTAAAGAGAAATTAAATCTCCAAAGGATTGGGGTTTGATTACTAACGGTTTGCCATAAAAGTATTTTTTCACGATCAAGGTGGAAAGTGAAAAATATTAATCTAGAAGTTTTAACATCTCTGAAACCTTAACTCTTTTATTCATATTATTTCTCACATCCACTGTTTTCTTATGTTTTCCTTTATTTAGTTGTTGTTTATGCTTAAAGCCTTTCAAAACCCTAATGTGCTAGTCTAACTAGATTAATCGGTTGATTTTGCTTGTTTAATCCATTAATTCTCGTGAGATTGACCCTCACTCACCTGAGATATTACTTGATACAACCCGGTACACTTGCCGGTATTTTGTGATTCGTAAAATCCGCGATCAGGAGACCGTCGCAGGAGGAGATTGTCGTTGGAGGAGAGGTCACCAGAGAAGATCTCCGCTGAGGAAGACGTCGTTGAATGAGGTCATTGTTGGAGGAGGTCCTTGCCGGAGGAGATCAGTCAGAGGAGATCATCACAAAGAAGATCACTATGGCAGTGATTCAACCTTTGCATTTCAACGGAAAATGAGAGTTGGATTAGGGTTAGAATTTTTTATATAGCAGTAATAATGGCATTTTAAAACCACCAGAATCAACAAAAACCGCCATTTAATGCAAGTCAATTATGGAAGCAATAAAAAACTTCATAATACTCGGATATTATGGTAGTTTTAAAAAACTGCTATAATATTAATGCCATTTTATGTCCCATTTTTTGTAGTATTTGGTGGAAAGAGATGTAGAAAGAAAGAAAGAGAGAGGAGGTTTAGAGAGAGAGAGAGTGGGTCTTTCAAAATGAGGGGAAAGGCGTGCACGATTCTAATTTAGGACAAATTTACCGTCAAATTTATCGGCCGGTAATGCATTGTGTGTAACCAAAACGTAGCATTCCATTAATTGAGCTTGTTGGGCGGATTTATCCACCGGTAATTCTAATGGTAATGGTTGCACTAATTTTTCTTTTTTTTTCCCTCCAAATATTACCGGAGAATTTACTGTCGGAAAATCAAATACGATAGTAACTTTTTTACTCGACAAATTTATTGCCAAATCTACCGGTAACTTCTGACGCTAAATTCGACGATAAATCTAACGATATTTAACATTTTTCTTGTAGTAAACACTCATGTTTGCTCTTAATTTATGCCTTTTTCCTCTTTTGGACTCATCACTCTTAGATTGTTTGAAACAAGTTGCACTTTAAAAAAAAAAAAGAAAGAGAGACCAAATTAAGATAATCTTAATGATAAAAATTTTTAATTTGACAAGATAACTTAGATTATGTGACAATGAAAATAAAACAAGGAGAGACACATTTTTAAGTTTATGAGAAACTAGAAAAAAATTCTAATCCCAATTGACACCCCCAAGGTGAATTGCAATAAATCAAAATGTTTCTTTATACTTGAAAATTAAAATCAATAACCTTGTTTAATATATAACACCTCTTTGGAGGATTTATGTCGGTCTAGAATTTCACAAAAAGAATTGCATTGCAAGTATAGTTTCAAACCAACAATTAACAAGAATTAAAGTTTAAATGATTGTCATAATACAAATCAAAATAACCGAAAGTAGTATTCCGGGTCGTTCTCCCTAGGAATTACAATCGAGTGTTCAATTATTGGCTATAAAGAAATTAGAGGTTCGGTCGCAATAACGAAAAATGTAAATAGTAAGAAATTAAAGAAATAAACAATAACTAAATATAAAAAACAATTAAACTAAGGCAATTAAAGAAATCAACTAAGAAAGATCTTGACAAGGGTTAATGGTCAATGATCACTGATGCGTGAGCATCTTGTACCTTTTTTTCCTTCATTTTCTAGTTATTTTTTATTAGATTTTATTTAGTTTCATAATATTTTAGTGCAAAAATCCTCTTTGGATGCTACTTTGGGTTGTTTTAATATTTTTATTATTTCAGGTTAAATTCAGGCAAATTTGGCAGAGTTTTGTGCAAAAAACAAAGGAAGAAAGTGGATGCTATCAACCCTGACCTCCTTGCATTCCAACGAGCCTAACTTAAACTACAGAGGTTCAATTGACGTGGTTCTAACGGCATTGGAAAGCCAACTTTCAGAGCTTTCCTACGATATATAATAGTCTATACTTTTCTTCTGTATTCACTGCCAATTCTGGCGCTAAATACCGAACCTGGCGTTTAGCACCCGAAGAGGATAGAAAAATGCCAGAACTTCCCCTTGCCAATGCTAAACGCTAGAAAAATGCCAGTTAAATGCCAGAATATGGGTCAAACTCACCCAAGGAAGCATCTTTAGTGGGATTTAGCTTTTAATTGTTATCTTTTATCATATTTTAATTATTTTTATTTACAAATAAAATTTTTTAGGCCTAGACATTATTATTCTATTTTATTTTCAAATCAAATTAGGTTAGATATAAAAAGAAAAAGATTTACCCTTTAGAGGGGATCCGGATCTTTTCTCTTCCGCACACTTTTCAGAACCCTAATTTTCTCTGTAAGTCATGAGCCACTGAACCTCCTTGGTTAAGGTTAGGAGCTCTGTTTATTTTTATGAATTAAGATTATTGCTTTGTTATTTTAATTAATGTTCGTTCTTAATCTTATGAATCTGGGTGGAACGAGAGTATGACCCTTATTCTACATGAGTTCTTGTGATTCTCGAGAGAGTTATCTCGCTTGAACAACATCTTGAAAACAAATTCCTCCTAAATTGCTAATTACATGAACTAATTGGAATATGTGACATATAATCCTGTTAGCTTTGGGTAATTAGGGTTTTTGTGGCTATAAACTAGTTTTTGAACTTAACCCTCTAATCGGAATTAAGTGACCACGAGAGTGGCGGTTAATGAAGGTTAGAGGAAACTAAATCACTAAGAGATTAGGGTTTAGTTAATTACAGTTTGCCATGGAATGAATCATGCATTGTTAAAATAGTTGGTAAGAACTTTTAATTTGGAAAAGTAAACATCTCCGAAACTTTAACTATTTTCTCTCACTGTTTTTACACCAAACCTTTTATTTGCTTTCTTTATTCTCTTGTTCATTGTTTTATGTGAATTACATCATCAAACAACCTTTTTTGTTTGCCTAACTAAGCCAATTAGATAACTATTGTTACTCAGTCCGACAATCTTCGTGGGATCGACCCCCACTCACCTGAGATATTACTTAGATGACCTAATGCACTTGCCGGTTAAGTTGTGGATATTCTAAATTCCGCACCAAGTTTGCCATGGAAAGAGCATTGCATGCTCAACATGTGCCGAAAAATCAATATATGGAGTTTGCCACGTATCAGTTAGAAGGAGAAGCTCAATTCTGGTGGCAAGAAGCTCACCGTTTACTGCAGCAAGGTGATGCTATGTTTTACTACATCAAACTAACTTCTTAGCTGAGCAACCAGCATAGTAGAGATAGTTTAAGTTGTTACAATATTAGCACCTACATATATCCTTGTAAACCAGAAACAAGGTGAGGAAACATATAACAATCCATTTGAAATCAAAACATAACCACATGAAGTTAATATGAATGATGGGTTAGGAGCTTAAAAAATGATTAATAGCATTAAGGGTATTGAAAAGAGTGTCAACTTCAATAAAAGAACAAGGAATTGTACAACTACAAGACAAAGGAACTGTTTAGGGAAATGGTAGGATACAAGCTACAACAAAGAGGCAAAGAGGAGAGAACTTAAAAATAGCTATTTTCATTTACAAGTACAGTTAGCATCTCTGTTGGTAAGTGATCAAGGTTCAATGGTTGCAAATTGATACTCTGATTTTTTACTCTTAATCTCTACTATGCCCAAATCCAAAAAATACCGACATAAAACAGAGAAAACCAATACAAAAAGAATTGTAAAGCTTTAGCAAAAAATTAGAAGCCCTACACATGAAAATGCAGACCTGTACGGTGCATTGCAGCATGGCTAGTGCCAAGAAAACTTCAATCAGTGGTTTAATGTACCAAGAAGACACATCTCTATGGGTTGATGTTGCATTCTCGCAAATACACATGCATAATCGACATACTTTGTCCAATGACTTCGGAACTTGGGAATACTTATCTCAAGCCATGGCTTCAAGTTGCCATTGTAGTGGATAACGGCAGCGCGATCAATATCTCTTTGGTTGACATTGGGGTTGTAGCCGAGACCCAGGACATGCCAAGATCGGTTCAGTGGGAAAGTTTGTTTCCAGAATGTTACGAGACCCGGTGGCAGTGTTCCTAACTTCCACAACTGTCTATCATGATTCTGTAATTCAATTTAATTGCAAACAAAAATCAGTCAACGATTCTATGACCAAGAAACAAGATATGTCAAAAAATAGTTTAAGGAAATCGCAAACTGCCTAATGTTGCATACATGATACATTCCATTTCTCAAACAGTCAAACCGAGTTCAAATCATTATACATACTCCTATCCGCAATTTTTGAATGATAGTATGAAACATATTGATAACATGCCTTAAATGCCTATTTATTAGCTAATAAGTTTAATGGTGAAAAAAAAGTCACTAATCTACATATAATTTATGTGAATTTATTACCAATCATATGGGATACATACTGAAAAGGTAAACCAAACTGTATCACTTACCAGATTCTGCCAGTTGTGGTACACCTCTGTGATGTTTTGCCTCTTCCATTCGACTAAATCAAATATATTCATACCATATGCCCATCCACAGGCACGTGGGTCAAAATTCTTTGCGATAAGAGGATGGGAGAAGTTAAGATAACGATCAAATCGATGAAAACTTTCTCCACAAGTTTCTACAGCACCATTTACATTGCCTTTCAGATCAACTGACCAAAGACCAGTCAGATCCTTCTTCACAACTATATCATCATCCAAGAACAGCACCTTGTTGAGCTTTGGAAAGATCTCAGGAAGGTAGAAACGGAGATGATTCAAGATAGATAAATATTTTGGATTTCTAAACATCAGGTTTGAATCAGAAGTTGCTGGATGAGTCTTGAAGTAATAATCAATCATGGATGGAGAGCCCAACTGCCTAAGAACAGGACTATAACTTGCGTTCAACCAAGTAAAATCTTCAATGTTCTGAACCTGAATGGTTGCATTGCCGGGTGGATTTGCCAAAAACCACATCCTCATTGCCACATAATTGAGTCTCTCAGTAACAATGTGAAAAACATGCTTTGAGGTGTCCTGCAAATTCATTAAATAAAATTATTATAAGCAAGTCATGTCAATGGGGAATCGAAACAGCATCAGTGCTGATAATTTTTAATTTCTTTTACTTCACAAACTTGGGGCAAAAATAAAATAGAAACCATCTTTCTTAGTTAAAATAGATAAAGCACAGCTATACCCCTAGCACACTCCACCATTTTTCCTTTGATGTCAAGAATTCGCAACATTGAAAAACAGATACCTTAGCATTAACAGCAGTTGAATTCACAACAACAGCCGCAGCCAATATGTTGTCTGAGAATATTGCATAATGGTATAGTCGAGGGTCTTCTAACTTCTCTTGACTGGGGAACTGTTGCTGAGAAGAATTCAAGCTATAATACTCAGTTGTAAGGCGCAGTGGAAGACAATGAGGACCTTTTGGCAATGTTTTTGCTGTTAATTGTGTTAAGAACAAAGTCTGCTTCTTGTGTGCATGGAGCTGCTCCACTGTTGAGTGGATCATAGCCCGAAGCTTCTTCACAACAGCAGCACAATCATCTTGAGCTTGCTTCCCTTTCAACAAAGTTTGTTCCATCGCCTTCATTCTCTCATTTGCACTGCCAATAGTAAGACACATATTATGACGAGAAATGGAGCTTGGTAGAGAAATTACTTACTCGTCATTTTTATAAGCAGCAGTAAAAGAAACTTAAAGAAGAAAACATAAACTTGAATATAATAAGCTAGCATGGGAACACAAACAGGGAAACAACAGTGTTCTTATAGTTACTTACTTCCTAGGTAAGCCAGAATCCTTGCTTGCATCTCCAAGTGTTCGTGAAACTTCCTTTACCCGTAGTCGTAGTTCCCGTGTAAGATGGGAGTTGCTTTTTACTACTGGCAAGGAAAGATAGATTTTAGCCTGAATGAGTTGATCTTAGAGTTGCTGTACCTTAGCATCTAGTAGCATTTGTTCTTTCTGCTTATTGGTTTCCCCTGAGGGAATTTTCTTGTTTATGTTGTTGGAGGCGCTGTTTAATATCCTGAGAAAAAATTGCAGCAAATGTGAAACCAGAAACTTAAAATGAACTTGGCTTGAACTAGGCTTGAACGTGTAGCAATACTAGCAAATAATGTTGACAGGAAATGCTATCTAGCAACTCATTCGATCCATTTTTGTAATTGACATTAGCAATTCGACTAACTACCATTTGTTTTGATCTTCGTCGGACTCAAACTAATTTTTTAAATGCAAACCACAAATGCACACAGTCTCATCTAAATCTCTAATGTATACAAACTCCACACAAAGGAACACATACCTAAATAGGTTTATCAGTGTGGAACTTCTTTATCAACTAGATTTTATTATAATGACTTTAAGGCACTGAGCTAATTAAAACTAAAAAAATGTGCTATATATCAGACCTTAAACTCCTCATAAGATTATCAATTCAAACACTAGAATCTCATCATAGAGACGAACATAGATAACACTTATACAAACCACAGCAGCAACAGATGCAATACAACACGGAAAATCCATCACCTACCTTAACTTGAGACTCGCGATCAGAAGCACGATCTGATTTAGTGAGCTTTGCATCACTGTCATCAACATCAATAGCATCTTCGCCATTTACATTTTCGCCACCACCGTCATCAGCTTTCTCCAAGGTGTTCCCTTCATTCCCTTGCTTGTTGTCACCTAGGGTGGCAAGCGGGGAAGTCCGCCACGCTTCGTCTAGGGAGACGGTCTTAGAATCTTGTAAATATCTAATAAACAAGTGTAATTATCTGTCCATCGTGATAATATTGAAATTATAATTTTAAATTATTTTTTAAAAATTAATTTAAATTATAATAATTTGATTAATAAAAAAATAATATATTATGTATTGTTTTTTTTAATCTAGTGTTAATTAGATTACTTCTAAAATAGTTATGAATCGGTTTTAATAATCTACTTTTTTCAATAGATCAGACATATATACTGAATGTGATTGTAAATAATATAGAGATAGTTAAATCCACCAACAAATATATTGGCTATTATCACACTATAAAACAAATTAAATATAAAGACTATTAGCACTTATAAATCTATAAAATCGCACATTCTTTGATTCATGCAAGGGTTTACTTATCAAATAAACTTAAAATATGAACCAAAAATATTTATAAAATGGACCTAGCATCCCTTAAAAGAATCATGAAAAATAATCAACTTACCTTATCATCCATGAGAATCATTTCTATGGAAGTCGTCTTGTTCTTGTCAAATTTGGATAAGACTTTCCATAACCTTATAATTTTTGCCTTTATTTTTCAAACTTTTTCATTATATAATCTATCATAGGTAACACTGTTGATAGAATCGTAGTTAGTAGCATTTAGGTATGAAAAATAATAAATCTATGTTTGAAGTACGAATTTTTTAGATGATAAATAATGGTAACAATTCACTATTAATTCTTATATATATATATATACTAATTATACACGGTAATAATTAACAAATATTTTCAATGGAGATACTTGCTAGTTGCAACAATTAGGTAAAATTTATGTCATTATATTTTATTAACCTTTATGATTAATTTAATAGAGATACTTGTTTAATATATATGTTATCGACATTAATTATATGCCAATATTTTTAGAAAGAGCTAAAAGAGGAGATATATAAATATATATATAATATTATTGCTATATAGGAATCATACATAAATTGCTACATTTTTTTTATTATATTATACAACTTAAAATTATAATATCATGTTATTATTAATTTTAAATACTTGCTATAATTATATCAAATTTAATTATGACTCTAAATAAATAAAATAGATAACATTCAATATTATTTTTTTCTTTTTTACATTCAATATTTATTGTAAATATAAAAAGTAAAATAATTAATAAAAAAAGAAAAAGTCTAGGGGGTCAGCAACTTTGTTAAATTGTGGCTAGCATGTAATCAGCAAAGAAAAGTGAGTCATTAGATGAAATCTCACACTAATCTCACACCATTAAAACCATCTTGATGGCTATTTGATGACTACAAATCACAAAAGTTGCTGGCCCCTAACATTCCTTATAAAAAAATATGAGCAGAAAATAAAACATATTAATTACATTCAATTTGTTATCTATTTAATCTTGTGTACATATGATATAACTTTACGAAAATATTATGAATCACAACCTTTTTTATTCTACAAAAAAAAAAACTATATGTAGTTTTTAGTAGTATAAAAATAATTATAAGAATTAATTATTAATATTGATATTAATCACAATTGATTATTGATACTCTAATTTTTTTTAAAATATATTCTACTTTTTTAAAATATAATGCATGTACCGTGTAGACATTATTATTATTATTATTATTATTATTATTATTATCCACTAACTAATTGATATCAAATTAAATGGGCCACTATTAATGTGT
The DNA here is from genome assembly GCF_059453495.1 of Arachis ipaensis. Classification (NCBI taxonomy): domain Eukaryota; kingdom Viridiplantae; phylum Streptophyta; class Magnoliopsida; order Fabales; family Fabaceae; genus Arachis; species Arachis ipaensis. The sequence continues at coordinate 10,428,913 of NC_142439.1, read as the reverse complement.
GCATCAACTATCTCCTAATAAAATTATTGCACTTGAATGAGAATTAGAACTATATCAATTGATATAATTAGAAGGATTAAAAATATCGATTATTAATAAGTATTTTAATAACGCATTGAATATTGATTTGATATAATTATAATGAAGATATTTTCTTAAATTAATATAATCATGTATTATTCATGAGCTAATTATAATATAATTAGAATAAATTTATTTGAGAGAAAAAAAGAGTTCATGTGTAATTTTCAAAAATTATAATAATTTTTTATTATTTATATATACGTATATATTAATTTTGTAAAATATATGTACGTGTATATATATTATGGTAGTTTTTCTTAATATATATACACATACATAAATAAAAAAATATATGAATTATATTTTGTTAAACTCCATGTTACCAATTATTAAAAACATTTAAATTATATATATTAATTATTTTTTGTTATAATTATTTCATTTTATATATATGAGTATTTTTTATTCTACAATCGTGCAATAATTTTTTATTTTTTATATCCATATATATTCCTCAATCCCGACCCCATTCATACGCATATTAACAGTTTTTTTTCTAATAGTGATGTTTTAATTTTTTATTTTTCTTTTTTCCACGTATCTTTCCTTTTGTTAAATAGTGATGTTTTAATATTTCTTTTTTTAAATACATTTTTCTTAATAATTATATTACTAATCTGAAATATAAAATAAGAAAAAAAGGTGATACATATATCCAAGAAAAAAAATAAACTTAAAAATCAGAAAAAAATGTATATTAAAAAATGTAAAAATAATATATTCAAAAAAAATAGTCCTAATGTATAAATTGAGTCAATAATTTAAATTTCTCTAAAACTAATTTAATCAAATACCAATATTAGAAATAAATTACTTACATAATATTTAATCTATTTTAGTACTTAGACACGTATAGATTAGAGTCATTCTCGTAATGACAACCAACTGAAACAACATCGTAAGTTCGAACATTTAGAATTCGTGCAAATTCAGACAATTTCCTTGTTCTTTGAAAACCTTCTGTATCCATGATAAAGTTGAATCGCAATTCCTTTTATGAAAAAATAGTTACGGATGTGGCTTTGATGTGTTGGAGACCAAAATTTGGAAGTCATCATCATTTATATCTGAGTATGACACACATTAAACCCTAAAGGTAAAATAAAATAGTATCTCTGGTTTTAATCTCAATTTAATTCGAAATCTACAGTAATAATGACTTATTTAATTCAGCATTTATGATAATAAATGAGATGACCATTATATAAATCATTTAATGTAAAATAGCTTAATTTGCTATTATAATTAATATATGTATTGCCCATAAATAGATTAGAAAATAATAATTTCGTAACAAAATAATCATTCAATTTGAATTACAATCAATTGATTGATAGAAATTATAATAAATTGTATGATATTTAAGTAATTAACCAAATCAATTAGTTGATATAATTAATTTATTATAATAAATTGAATTTAATGAGTTAAAAGAAATAAATCGAAAAACACCATCAGAAATATGCCACAATAATTTTATCATTAAGTGCAAAAATTTAATTTTTATATAATAGAATAAATATTTACAGATTATTATATTAAACACAGACTAAAAAAAATACACTAAACAAAATAAAAGCATCAATGGTAAAATATAACCTAAATAATTATTTTAATTCAAAAAGAACCTGTGATGAATTATAATAAATCTATATATGAGAAGCAAAAGCAAAATAAATAATTAAAAATAAAGTAAAAAGAGCAATTAAAAAAAATAAAATAAGATAGAAAAGATAATGTGTGGAGTAGATAAAAAATGTATTGCAATAGAAGATTAATATAATTAATTAATACAAAGGATGAAAGAGAAAAATCAAAATACGATTTTATTAAAAAAATTTCAAAAAAATATTTTGAAGAAAAACCTATTAATCAACTTTTATAAAAATATTACAAAAAATTTAAATTATCTTTAAATAAAATAATAATACCCTTAAGAATTATTAATCAAAATAAAAAAAAAAGAATATAAAACAAAATCATATAAAAATATTAGCAAAATTAAGATAAAAAATAAAAATAAAAAATTACAAATAATTAGTTATAATTAATTTGGTTTAATGAGTTAAAAAAATTTAAAATAATTTGATATTTACTCTAATTAAATTAAATATTTGAAGTTATGATTAATGCAATTTAATGAATCAAATAAAATGTTAAATAATAAAATATTTATGCTAATCAAATCAAATTACATAATTGACTAGTTATAATTAATATAATTGAATGAATCAAACATATTAAATTAAAAAATAATTTAGTTAATTTATGTCTTAAGGACACATTTTAAAAATATTTATTTTTCAACAATTTTTATAAAGTATTTTTTATAATATTTTTATCCTATAGTCTAAAGACACAGTTATAATAACCCATTAAAAAGTATTTAATTATTTAATACAAATAATTAGTATAATTGATTTAGTACAATAAATTAAAAAAAATAAATGTGAAAAAAAGAGATAAAGAAAAAGTAAAATTATAAAAATGTGTAGCCATTAAAAAGCAATACAAAAAGTCATTTTTAATTATTTATTTATTAATTATTAATTTATTATAATTAATTTCACAACATTTATTATACGTTATTAATTTTACAAATTAATACAATCAATTAATTGATATCAATTATTGATAATTAATTTTAGTTAATATAACTCATTTTGCTATATTTTTTAAATAAATAATTAAAAATGCACGTCTCAATTTTTTGTTAAAATAGAATAAAATAAGATACATAAATTGAGTAGGTATAAATCTGAAAATTATAAAATTTTTTCAATAACTCAAATAAATTAGTACCATAAAACTAAATTTAATGTCATTTTTAAAAATAATTACTGACCTTTTTATTCTTTTAATTATTAATAATTTAAATAAAGTAATACCCTATAACTTATTTTGTTATCTATTTTAAGTAATTACTAACATTTTATTTTTCTAATTATTTGTTTATCTTATTTATCATTTATGCTTTCAATCAATTATATTAATAAACAAATAAATTAAATTAACTTCGGTTATACTTTGACTATTCAACAATTTAACATAATCTTTTTAAGTTGGGATTAACTACTAACGATAGAAAATAAAAAATTTAGAGTAATTCAATATTATGAACATTAATGATTATTGTGAAATAACCTAAAATCATAATGTAATTTATTTTTAAAGAAATAATTAATCAAGTATTATTGTTAATTATAAAATAACCTAAAATTATAATGCATTTTATTTTTAAAGAAACAATCATCCATTAATATCTATAAATAGAAACTATCGTGCTTTGATTAAAAATATTAGGGATTAATTACTATTCATTGTTAAAAATATATCGATTATATCAAAAAGTAAAAATATAATTTTTCGCATTTACACCATTAGAAGAATTATCATCATGAGTAAAATTTTGTCAAAAAAAAAACATATATATTAAAAAAACATATATATAAAAAATTATTGTTAGAATTTAATAATTTTTCATGTCTTACAATAATTATCTATAAAAAAAACATATATATCCTAAAAAAATTATTAAATAAATTTATTCTTTTTGCCCTATTTTTACATTAAAAAATTTTTTGTTCTGTCTTTTTTAATTGTTATTACGTTATTAGAACTGTTAAATAATATTAAAAAAATTCTTTAAAAATAGAAATAGCGATGGCACCTTAAATAACTAATTTAATAGAATTAAATTTAAACAAATAAGATGATTCAATTAATTATATAAATAATAGCATATTTATAAATATTAATAATAAAAATAATCTCACTAATGTAAATGATCAATACAATAGATATATAAAAAAATAACTAATTATATAATTGTATAATTAATTGATATAATTAATTATAATTAATCAATTCATATAAATTATAATAAATGGTGAGATTTAAATGTCTAATCAAATTAATTAATTAATATAATTAATCGAATTAATTAATTAATATAATTAATTAATTATAATTGATTTACTTTAACCAATTAAATAAAATAAATCAGAAAATACCTCAAGAGCATGCCACATCAGTTCTATTATTAAGTGTAAAAATTCGATTTATATATAATAGAATAGATAGATAGATAGATAGATAGATAGATAGATAGATAGATAGATAGATAGAATAAATAGATAATAAAAATATTTTCTTAAATTAGTATAATTATGTATTATTTATTAAATATTAATTATAATATTGTAATATAATTATAATAAGATATTTTTCTAAAATAAATTTATTCAGAGAAATATAAATTAGTTATTAATAACCGGTGCCATTATCATATAATTATCATATTATATTATTATTATTATTTTTTTTATTATTATTATTAATATAATTAATTGTAATTTAAAAATATTTTCCATTATAATTGATAAATAGTTTAATAATGCATTAAATATTGATTTTATATAACTATAATAAAGATATTTTTCTAAATTAGTATAATTATGCATTATTACTTAAGTGCTAATTATAGTATAATTACAATAAAGATATTTTTATAAAATAAACTTAAAAGAGAAAATAGTGCATTCATTTTGGCGGGAAAATAGATTCATGAGGAATCGACACCTCACTTCTATTAGTTGAGAAAAAACCCAGTTTTAGTATACGAGTAATTGAAATAGTTTATATACAGATAATTTTAAATTATAATTACCCGTGTATTATTATTTTAATTGAAATGATAATATAAGATTTTATATACGGGTTATTATTATTATTAGATAATGAATAAGAATTAGAATTATATCAATATTTTTAAAATTAATATAATTAAAATAACTAAAAATATTTAAAATTAATGTGCCATATTAATATCATAAGATTTGATCATTTTATGATTAGAATTAAATATTCTTATCATGATTACTACGACCGGTGTCATTATCATATCATTATCATATATTATTATTATTATTATTATTATTATTATTATTATTATTATTATTATTATTATTATTATTATTATTATTATTAAAAATATTTTTAATTGATAATTAATAAGTAGTTTAATAATGTATTAAATATTGATTTGATATAATTATAATGAAGATATATTCTTAAATTAGTATAATTATATATTATTTATTAAATATTAATTATAATATAATTATAATAAAGATATTTTTTATAAAATAATTTAGAATAGAGAAAAGTGCATTCATTTTGGAGGGAAAACGGAGTCACGAGGGATCGACACGTCATCTTTATTAGCTGGGGAAAAACTCAGTTTTAGTATATCAAGTAGACAAGTAGATATAATTATAAACCAAGTTTTCATCCAAAATATAATTATAAATATTGTTTTCAAAGCAAAATAAACATAATCCAAAACATAATTATAAATATTGTCTCTGAAACAAAATAAACATAATCCAAAATACTCAATTTTCATCTTCATTCTCTTGTAAGTTGGGTTTTTGCAAAAAAAAATTGTAAAAATACCCCTTGCCAAAAAATACTAAGCCCGGCGGGAAAGCCCGTCCCGCCCCGCCAAAATCTGCCAAAGTCTGCGGTTTAAGCAGTGCGGGTTAGGCAGGCTTTTGCTATTTGGCGGTCCCAATTTTTCAGCCAAACCCGCCTTTTTTTACGGGTTACGCGGGCCGACCCGATGGGTTTAGGCCCGTTTTGTAAGATCCCAAGTTTTCGAAAATTAAATAATTAGTTATTTATGAATTATTATATTTGTTGAACTTTGTTTTTAAGAAAATTATTTCTAACAAAAATAATTAAATAAAATTTTATTATTATTAAAATTTAATTTGATTATAACTTATTTTATTAGTTTGAATTATTTATTAAAAATTATTTTAGTAGACAAAATTAAAATTGATTATTATTATTATTATTATTATTTTTACCAAAGATAGGAGACTCGAACCCGCAACCTCTTAATTGAGTATGGGGAGACTATGCCATTTGAGCTATTACTCATTGGCAAAATTTGGAAAGATAGGAGACTCGAACTCGCAACCTCTTAATTGAGTATGGGGAGTCTATGCCATTTGAGCTTATTATTATTATTATTATTATTCGCCGAAACCATTAAGGAAACAAAAAGTAAGAAAAACCTAGGGTAGCTTGTATTAATACATATATGTATATATATGTTAATATCATGACACATGTTTCATTCCTTATTAACTAATGACACCTATAATGCTTTAATCACCACAAAACTTCACTTATCACAATCATCTTTCCTTCTATTCATTATTCACTGAGTGAACTTGGGAGAAAGAAGAAAGAAAGACCGAATGGAAACCATGAGTTTTCGGCTCCAATTTCTTGAGATCCGTAACTCTAATAAAAAATCTAATCCGGTAAAAGTGTTCGTATCCTCCTCTTCTACATGTTGGCGTTACTTTTATCCGGTAGAAGTTGACGGTGACGTAGCTTCTCTTTTCTTTCAGTTCGGCCAACTAGATTTCTAAGAGGCACATATGATTTCTGACGCTTTCCTCTTCAGCAGCTTGATCAGAAAGTTTTTCCGAAACTTTCGTTGATTTTAATTTCATACGGAGGTAGGGGGTATTTTATTAAATTAAGTATTTTAAATTTTGAATGCCTAAGAAGTTTACTGAATTATTGCAAATATATGAATGTTTGATCTGTGATGGTTTTAAAGATGCTTGGCAATGCTGATTTTGGTTTTTAAGATTGATTTTGAGTTAAGACCGTGATTTGTTGAGAAAGAGGAAACCCAAAAGGGTGGCATATCCCGAGTTTTAGGGGAGATACTGCCGAAATTTTGATGAAATTGAGGTTTTGTTTGGAATACTATTTTAAAAGATTTGGTTTTGGGAAAATTAAACTATTTGATATATATTTAGTTAAGAAAAGATTTATTCTATTTTAAAGTTTGATTTTTTAAGAAAAATATAATGTTTTAAACCCAATCTTTTAAAGAGAGATTTTGTTTTAAGTAATGATTTGAGCTCGGTTTATTAAGAAAAGGAATATCTGCCACAGGAGAGCAGAGAACAAGGATTTAAAGAATATATTAACTAAAAGGATCTCTACCACAGGAGAGCAGAGAACAAGGATTAAAGGAATATATTAATTAATGAAGTGTCTGCCACAGGAGAGCAGATGTGACATTGTTTGGGCCTTAGTGCCAAATGTAAAGTGGGGACGCCCACACACTGAGAACTGTTTTTCAGATGTACGCTAATTGATTTGGAAAGTCACACTGTATGCGGCCTGGCCGTACGACTTAAAGTCACACTGTATGCGGCCTGGCCGTACGACTTATAAGCACACTGTATGCATCTAGAAAGCCATACCTGGGACTTGTGCCTGGGTAATGTCGGGAGCGGGTAGGCAACCGACACATGAGCTCATGGCCTGCGTTAGGGATAGACATGCATCATGTTGTTTGCACATTTGCAGTTGATTGCGCTTGCTTGTCTTATTACTTTGTGTTTGTACTGTTTGTCTTGTTGTGACTTGCTTGTATATTGAATTGAATCTCTTGCTTGCACTACTTGTTTGTGAGTGTATTAAAGTAATTACGAGTTGACGTTTGACTGAGGATTAACTATGTGGCTGAGAGACAGAAAATGTGACTAGTTTTATATTTAAGATTTGTTTTGAGTTAAGAGATTTTAAAAGGAGGTAATTAATTGTCTAAAGTAGAACCAAGAGTATTTTCAAAGGGTTTGATAAAAATATATTTTTATTGAGTAAAGTTAATTATTTGCACTTTATTTCATTACTTTTACGGCATTCCCATTCCCTACTGAGAACGTGTGGTTTGTTCTCACCCCAAATCTTCCACCCTTTCAGTGACACAGGTTCGGAGATTCAGTAAGAAGCTGCAGACGATTAGTAGATTTATTTGTGATTCCTGTTGTTTTTATAGAGTTCCCTCGTCCTTGTTGCTTTAGGGTTTTTTATTTTATCCAGAGGGATAGATATTGTATTTGAGTTTTACATTGAATTTAATCGTATAGCATCTATTATTATTAGTAATTATGTGATTATTATTATTTGAAAATCTTTTGTTATGTGATTTTAATTACTAAAATCTTTTTTCTGAAATTTTCTTAAAAACTAAAATGCGATATCGACGTAAAGGCTCAATAGTAAATTTATAATAAAGGAAATCAGGTCCATAACGCCTTACTTTTGGTACGATCATGACGTGCTAAATGTTAGGGTGTTACACGTTTGCCACCCCTATAATGTCACCAGTCTAATGAGGCTCTCCTTTCTACCTTCATCCAGGTGAACCGTCCGGTTTGGATAAAAACCGGCGAATCGGCATAACTCGGCTAGTTCGAAACTTTTTTCTCTTTTATTCACCAAAACGACGTCGTTTTGGTCTTTAAAAAAAAGGAATACTCGAACCCTAATCTCTCTCAACTTCACCTCACCTCACCTCACCGCCGGCAATCTCTTCTGCTTTGTCTTGCCGACACGGTGCGTCTTCGACGATGTCACCTCTGTGGTTCCCCTGCGCCGTCGCGTCTTTGGCTCGCAAGCAACCTACCTCGTCGTTGTCGTCTCGATCCTCTGCGTCCTCTCTCGGACAGGTTGGTGGTCTCCTCAATCCTCAATTTTCTGCATTCTCCATTTTTTATTTTTTTAAAGTTGTCCAAACTTATCAATATTTTATAATATGATTTCACAAGTTATAATATGTGATATTAGCCATTGTTATATATATATGAAAAATGTGGCTCATTTAGTGTTTAACCACTTATTTTCTATTAATATTGTTATAACAAGAAACATGTGACTTTATGAGAATGATATAGCTTGAACTTTGTTTATCTAGGAATTTACTAAGTGGCTAGAGTAGTTTCACGTCACGAACGAACCAACAAATGCTAGCAGTTGGAATGATAAAAAAAGACTAGCCAAATAGATATTCGCCGGATTACTTGCAATTTGGGACTAAATGAGGATCAGTGAAATTTTTACGGGTGAAGACCTATCCATGTGAAATAGACTAGAATAGGGACATAGGTACCCTCTTCAAGGGACCCGTTATATATATATATATATATATATATATATATATATATATATATATATATATATATATATATATATATATATATTTCTTAATTTTGGTAATCCTAATTCCTGTCTCTAATTTAAACTCTTTTTTTTAGACTCATCCTTAACCTTGATTTTGTATCTACTCTTCCTCTAACTCACTTTCTCTGCCTCTTAAGTTCGTCATTATGTCGTTCAGTTTCGCCCTAAAATATTATATTATGTTATTATGTTGGAAGATGTTTTTATATATTTTTTTAAAATGTTATTTTTTATAATGAATATATTATGAGTTGTGTTGAATTATATTGAATTGATTATTTTATTATTATTATATTATAGTTTTTTTTGTTATTTTTCAAAAATTTTCAAAGAATATTATAAATAATCGTGAGTATCATTCGTTAAGGGGATAATTAAATAGGGGGACTTGCGACGAAGATGGAGAGCGGATAGGGAATATATATATATTTTTTAAACGAGAGCGGAAGGAGTCCGCAATGCCCACACGAGTATCTATTACTATATCTAACTAACAACAAAAATTCAATTTGAGCTGATTTGAGATAGGACACGTGAACTTTATCTGCATTGGGTTTTAAGACAATGAACCTAATTCGGATTTAGGATCCTAACAATAGACCTAGGTTGATCTTAATCGCTTGAGTTAATATTTTGAATCATTACTGTAATAGATACTATACTATTAAATATGATTATATTTAGGATATATAAAAGTTAGGTATACTTACAATAGATTTTAATCATTTTATAATCAAACTAAAAAAATTCTAATTATTTTTTTTAATTTTAAATATTATTTACTATCTTAATAAAAAAGTGAATAATAACAATCACTCACATAATTAAAATAGATCATCCTAATATATACATAACACTACATATATCAAGGATTATTATATGTGATAAATTATTTCTTTATTTTTCTAAAAATAATTTATATGTAAATTAACTAATCTTTATAACATATGATCTATTGCATAATTTTTCTCCTCTTAATATGGATAAATTGATGAATTTAATATACAAAATATAATTTATATTATTTAACATAAGAAATAAGTAACTTAAGCATTATCTAAGACAATAAATATAATAATACGAATACTTATATATTTATTAGTATTAAAAAATATACAAATAATATAAACATAATTTTTTTGGTAGAAAAAAATAATAAAAGTTATTAATTAAGTTAATTACATAAAAAATTATGAATAATTTTTTAAATAATAATAAAAAATAATATCACTATTTTCACATACTACAAAGGTTATAAAAAAAATTAGACAATAAATCAATCCTTAATAAATTATACATTAGCTCTGTTAAAAAAATTAATATTATTATTTGTGTACTAATATATATATATATATATATATATATATATATATATATATATATATATATATATATATATATATATATATATATATATATATATATATTATTAAGTTATAATTAATTTTTAACTTAATTTTTGGTAATTAAAATTTAAATGATTAAACTTATTAAATGTTAAATATTTTGTAGTTAACTAATTTTGTTTTTGTTATTAAAATTTTAAAAAAGGTGAGTTGTTAATCAATTCTGAATTCAAATTTAAATTTAAATTTATGTAAAAAAATATTTTGAATTTTTTTCACTAATCAGAATTAATTTTAAAATAAAAAATTATTTTGTACATCATATTATAAGATAGTGTAGTCATTCGGTTTGTAAGAAATATTAATCAATCTAATAGCTTTTGTAATGACATAAGTTTATAAGTTTAGAAGCTTGAAAATTATGTCATAAAATATAAAATTTTAACCGGTGGTAACAACGTTGATCATATTATTTGACTTTCTAAATGAATATGATACCAATAAATAAAACTGTCACCGTTAAATTTTAACAAAGGCAAATCTCCATAAGTATTGCTATCATCAATGAGAATTGTTCTACTTTTAAGACAAATACTATTTTCTTTCACTGTATTTTTCAACTCGGTAGGTCGAGAACTAATCGCTCCATTTATTAAGGGTATGCCACTAACCAGTGAGTTGTTACATAGACAAGGCGGGATTCAAAACTCTAATACTTATTTAGGTAGATGAGTGAGATGACCACTCAACCAATCTAAATACAAATACTAATTATTTTTAATATTTTTAACATTAAAAATAATTAAACTTTAATTTTAATTATAACTTTGTAAAATATTTATAGTAATAATTATTATATATATTTTTTGTTTAATCTCTTTTAATAAAAAAATTTATATATTTTTATTAATTATCCCGTACAGTATACGGGGACATACACTAGTTAACTATAGTAATATAATCTGAGAAATTGCTATAATTTTAAAGTAATTTTATTAATCATAATAATATGATATGAGAAATTAATAATTGTTAAATTAATTTTACTAATTATTGTAAAATGTCAGAAAAATTTATTAATTATTTAGAGTATAGTAATATGTTATAAAAAATTAGTATTTTTTAGATTAATTTTATTAAATTAATAGGTGTTACCGTTGATTTGGAAAATATATATATATATATATATATATATATATATATATATAAAGTTCTAAGTTCAAATAATAGAATGAACATATATCAAGAATAAAAAAAAGAAAAGAAACCATAAACTCTAAAATCTAGATTTTAAACCCAAATTCTAAACTTTAAAACCTAAATTAATAATTTTTAAAATAATTTAATTAATTATAGTTAAATGATACAAAAAATAATTATGTAAAATTAGTAATTTTTTTAGAGTAACTTTATAGTTTATAATAATATGATTTAGAAAAGAGTAAATTACCAATTATGCCCCCGAATTTGTAAAACGCTGACATAAATACCCCTAGAATTTGATAATGACAATCATACCCTTGAAAAATTTAAAAACGGATCAGATCTGCCCAACTGTGAGGAGAACCCTTCTCCGTTAAACAGAGTTTGTTGATGTGTCAAACGGAAGTCCAACGTGGCATCCGTATTAGACTCTCAATCCCTTCTCTCCCTTATATAGTTGTAGGTGAGAACGTTTTTTCCAAATTGATCAGCAAGCAAAACCCTAATCAGAGCCATGCATGGTGGAAGCAGAGTCATGTCAAATTGTAATCGAAGGACACCGTCCATGGAAAATTGTAGCTCCAAAGGGGTCGAAGAACACGTGAGGAAGCCATATGATGGGACATGCTTCTGCCGTCTTCAGGTGGTGGCTTTGAAGTCGAAGACAAGAAGAAACCCAGGAAGATGGTTTTTCAGGTGTCCTCTGTGGAAGGTATGTATGAATATGCTGCTACATTTGTCCCCTCCCCCCTCGGTTGAGAATTGAGCTTGATGAACTGTATCTGTGTTGGGCAGACGAAGAACACTGGGTGCTGTTATTTTCAGTGGATGGATGAAACTATTGAGAAATCTGCTGGGGTGGAGGAATCCTCTAATAATGGCACAGTAGTATGCAATATATGTGGAGTCTTGAAAGGGAGGTTTACCAGTATTGAGACTGAGATGACACACATAGATGGAGAGATGTTGATAGAGCAGATGAAGAGAGTTGAATTGCTTGTGTGTTTCATTCTGGGTGGACTTGTACTGAGTTTATGTATGAGTTTGATTTGTTTGGTTAGGTAGGAGAAGGGATGAGTGTAGGACAGGGTTTATTAATGAATGTTAATTATTGTTGTTGCTTAGAAGTTATGTTGACATTGATGTTGCTATTTAGTTACTTGTTGAGGAATTGGAAATGTGTCTTGAATTCGATTGCATCAGTAATAGAAGCATGAATTGAGTGAAGTGAATCTAACTAAAATGGTAACTGAGATATCAAAAGTAATTTCATAACATTAAGCATTAGAACTAATTGGTAAAGGCAAAAGAACTAAAAATTGGTAAAGGCACAAGATTAACTAATTGGTCTGCATAACATTAGGCATTAGAACTAATTGTTCCATCCAAAATACTACAAACTGGGTAATCAGTCTTAATACCAGATATCAAAATACTCAAATTGTCCAACAAAAGGCAATAACCAACTATAGTAAATATCAACATACAACCCAAAAACTAGATAAACTACTGCAACTAAATATTAACTTATAACCCAAAAAGATCAACTAATTATGCACCCAAGTTTCCCTCAAGTTGACTGTTTTGGCATGAACCTTGAGAACCTAGAAGTGGTTGCTTTAGATGCACCATTCATGGTTTCATTTGACACAAGTGGAGACCTTGTGGAGTCTGAAACTCCTGAACCAGCAGCAGGTGTTGTAGGAGGTGCAATGGGCCTTATCTGTGGGGCCTAAATGGTGGGTTGGGCCCTGGAGTGGCAGATGGGCCTAGAGCTATGGGCCTCACATTGGGTTGGGCTGTTGGAGCTGGAGATGTGGGCCTCATAATCGGTTGGGCTAAGGGGTGTCTCCTAATAGGCATCTTGACCCTGGATCTTTCCTTACTAGTAGATGCAGCAGCAGCCGCAGCAGCATTGGAGGGAGTTTTAGATCTTGGTGCTCTCCTTGCAGGGTTGGATATAGCAGATCTCCCTCCTTCACCATGACTTGTTGTACCTGATGTGTTGATGTTGGCCTACAACAAATAAAGTCTATTTAGTACATGTGAGTTAAGTGTAAACAACAGTTATTGAGAAATGAGCTACCTCTTCATCAACTTCAGACTGTGGGTGGCCTTGGGTGAGCTCCTCTTCAACTGCATCCATGGTTTTTTCCCAGAACATCTCCTGCTCTGAGTCTGACATGTCTTCTAAGCCCCTGGGTGGCATAATTCCTCCTCTTGTCGGCTGACCTGCTGCAGCAGGAGTCTTCTTATCAGGACATGTCCTCGAATTATGTCCCACCTACGAAGACAACATCATTCCAAGCATTAACACAGTAGAACAGTCAATATCAACAGGCATTGATTAAGTGAGTTTTTATTTACCTTTTTGCAATATTTACAACTTGTCTTTCCATAGCTCCTCTTGATTTTGTACTGGCTCCCACTCTGTCTCTCTGATTCATGTCTTGCTCTCTTCTTTGTAGGTCTTTCTATTGGCCTCTTATAAGGTGGAGGGAGACACGGCAGACCTTCTGCATCAGCCCAATATTCTTGACTAGGGACAGTGTTGATGTGAAATTGGTATGTTCTATTGTATGCTTCCATAGTCAGCCAATGGTGGACATAATCTTCTGGTCGTTGATTTTTTCTTTGAATTGCAGCAACTCCATGACAGCAAGGCAAACCTGTAAGTTGCCACTTTCTACAAGTGCAAGTCCTTTCATGAGTGTTGACCCGAACTGTTCGACCATGCCTTCTAACTTCAAAGACATTATGCTCATCATCTCCCACCCATTGAGCTTCCCATTAGTTTCCTTCCTTCTTTTCCTTCTCCAGTCTGCTCGTCTGGATAGGCGCCAGTTTACCCGTGTAGGCCATGAGTGCATCTTTGTGTGATCATGAGGTAATATCTAATCTCCTCTAACATGGTTATGATGCTCTTGCCTCTTAGCCCCACCATGGTTGCATTAAGAGACTCCGCATTGTTGTTCATTATGTTATCCACTTTGGGCCAAGTGGAGAATCTTGATCTTGACCAAGTTTCTTGCTCATACTTAGACAGATATTCCCAAGCAGAAGTATTAATTCTCTTTATGGCATCCATACCTTCATTAAACTCCTGATCAGTCAGTGCCCTTGCACATTGAAATAGCAACTGTTTCAGTTCTAGGTCTTTCCAACGCTTGTTAAAATTCCTCCACATATGCATAGTACAGAACCTGTGTTTAACCCCTGGCATAACTTCTTGTAGAGCAGGTATTAGCCCCTGTAAATAACTAAGTTAGACATCATATACTATAACATAATTGCACACACAATTTAATTACTAACCTTCTGTTTGTCAGACATGAAGTGCCAATCGAATTGCCTATGATCCCCGATATCATCCAACAAATACTCTAGAAATTCTTTCCAATTGGTCTTTGTTTCTGCATCAACTACTCCATATGCAACTGGGAATAGATGATTGTTGGCGTCCTGAGCAACGGCTGTCAGCAGCTACTCCCCAAAATAACCCTTTAAAAATGCTCCATCAAGGCATAGGAAAGGCCTACATCCTTGCTTGAATCCCCTTTTACATGCTTCTAGACAGATGTATAGACTTCTAAACTTAGGCAGCGCCTCTTGTTGTGGTGTTGTGCTCATACGGCAAGTGGATCCTGGATTGGCCTTACGCAGCTCAGTCAAGTAAGTCCTTAACTTCAAATATTGTTCCTTTTCTGTGCCCTCGATGACATCCTTAGCCTTCTCCATTGCCCTAAACATCATCCTCTTTCCGACACAAATATCAAACTCAACTTTGAACATTTCTCGAGCCTCTCTATGGGACAAGTTAGGACATACCCTAATCTTGCTAATCAACTCCTCGGCCACCCATTTACAAGTGACTGACCTGCTTTTATTACTCCTAGGACATGTATGCTCATCGACCAGTGTTTTGATTTGGTAACTAGGGGGCTGGTTTCTCCTTGCACAGTAAACTTCCCATGGATATGTTTCATTGTAACAGATGACCCTGCACCTATGTGGTTCAACCTTGAGAAAAAATGCCTCTCTGCCCATCTGAATACTATACTTCCTGACTGTATCTTTAAACTGCTGCATCGTGCCAAACTCCATCCCTAACTCCAGTCTAATTTTGCCAAACTTTGTATCAGGATTATACTGAGGGAATACTGGATTTTCATCCTCAGAATCAGAACCTGGTGGGGTGTGTAGCTCTTCAGAGTGATACTGATATTCAGTAGGCTCTTCATCAATGTCATTCGGGTTAGGCACAACCACCCTTGGGGCCTGATTCTCTTCCCTAGGTGGCAGAATCCTCTGGCCGGATGGACGGGGTCTTCGATGAATTCTCCGACCTTGAACCCCACAAGACGCATCCTCATCTAGTTCAACAACATTACGCATTCATAGTTTAAGGTTATTAATTAACGGACAGTTAATGGCAAATACATTTACAAACCCAAAAAAAAAAAACAACATTACTACTAGGATCTACAATTCATATACTAACCAGCATGTCCTTCACTATTGTTTTGTGGTGCAGGTTGATCTCTACCAGATGGTGGGGGCCTCGCATGTTTCTTCCTGCGTTTTCTTCCCCTGCTATTAACTTCTTCAGGATTCGATGGCCTCTCATGGTCTTCAACATGGGTCTGCTGATTGTCTCCTTCATTGGGGGCCTCATTTTCAGTTGTTCCAGCCTGACTTTGATTAGAAAGGTTTTCAGTACCAGCCTCCTCTGGCAATGCTTCATCATACCCCCTTTCTTCAACGTTGGTTCATCCTCTTCTTGTTGTTGCTCCTCGTGCTGTGGGAGATCCTCTTGTTCATTTGCTTCATTAAATAAAGGAGCTCCCTCTACTTCTGTATGTTCAGATCCTTCCTCCTCTTTATTTTGTTGCGGTTCCTGGTCATGATTTTCCTGGTCTTCTAAGCAAGGCATCTCAACATCTTCGTTAGCAAAAACCTCAGCCTCATCAACATACTCTGGATCCATATCAACTGGATGCTCAAAATACAAGTGAACCTTGTTTTCATTTCTCAGTGCAGCATCACACATCTTAACCACATCGGCATCCCTTCTGAGCACCCGTAACCCGTTAGCTAAATCCATCCCTGGCTCCAACCAATAAACTTCATTATACCTAGTATAACCTAAATCTAGAAACAAGCCTTCAACAAGGAATAGATTACAAGTATCAACATGCAACCTCTCGATGATACTCAGTAAACCACCATTATACTTCACCCCACCATCTGCACCCTTCTCTAACCAACCCCGATGGTGATAAACAAATGTGATATGCGTAGCCATCTGACAAAAATCATCAAAAAAGTCATAAACATCTAACACGACACATGAAAACACCATCATCATACCTCCATTGCAAACCCCAAACGACTGATAATAACACCAACGCAAACATAAAATGCTTACCAAAACCTTGGTTGATCGACGGCGACTTCTTCACTCCGTATCAACGCCAAACGTGATACCGCATGTGACGCTGACAAATCCAACAAACGAATACAAAGCGACAATAGACGAACAGAAACAGAGACGACCACCCACAAACTCTTCAGTTTCCCGCGTCCAACATAGTCTTAGTTAACTATGATGTTTCACTTAGGGTTAATTCTGTCATTTCATCTCAATTGGGCAATTAGGGTTTGTTGAATTGGGGATACATGGACAAAACGTGATTGAGAGTCTAATACGGATGCCACGTTGGACTTCCGTTTGACACATCAACAAACTCCGTTTAACGGAGAAGGGTTCTCCTCACAGTTGGGCAGATCTGATTCGTTTTTAAATTTTTCA
Organism: Arachis ipaensis; assembly: GCF_059453495.1. Lineage (NCBI taxonomy): Eukaryota > Viridiplantae > Streptophyta > Magnoliopsida > Fabales > Fabaceae > Arachis > Arachis ipaensis. The sequence goes on along the minus strand of NC_142439.1, from coordinate 10,411,408 downwards.
AGGGTATGATTGTCGTTATCGAATTCTAGGGGTATTTATGTCAGCGTTTTACAAATTCGGGGGCATAATTGGTAATTTACTCTTTAGAAAATTACTTATATTTTTGGTAATTTTATTAATTATAGTAATATAATCTGATAAATTAGTAAATTTTTAAAGTAATTTTATTAATTATAATAATATGATACAAAAAATTAATAACTGCTAAATTAATTTTATTAATTATAGTTGTCATAAACATTAATTAATTATTCAAAAACGCCAAATATAGTTTTAGGTCTTGACGGAATATTTGAAAACGCAGTTGAGAGAAACAGGAGTAGTGTGGTCATGGTGGATCAACAGAATTTGCCAGAAGGAACGGTGCAGAACATCCTAGAACAAGAAACTCTCAAATGGGTCTTCATTAGTGGCAAAGGTGGCATTGGCAAAACCACATGCAGCTCAATACTCTCGATTCTTCTCGCCACTATTCGCGACTCTATTCTCATAATTTTCACCGGCCCAGCTCACAATCTCAGCGAGTAGGAGAGGCGGTGGGGAGGTTTGAGTCGTTGTTGGTGGTGGAGATAATGGAAGAGACAGTGCGACTTGTGACGGCAAAGGAAGGGGAGGAAGAGAACCTGGAGGAGAAGGTTAGCGGCTTTTAACAACTAAGTGAAATGTATTCATTTAAAAATATTAAAAAAAGTTACCCCTCTATTTTATGTGTAATTGTGAAAAAAATCCTACAAAAAATACATGTTGATTTTGATATTTTTTCGGTGCGCCAAATAGTTTTTTGGCGTTTTGTTGCACAAACTTCTCGTGCATATACCGAATCCGTGCCCATCTTTATAGTAGTTATCTTTAGAATTTTAGACTTGATTGTTCTTAAAATGTTGATAAAGATATGTATTTTAAATTTTTTTTAATTTTTTACTATTTTATATTTTTTATTTATATAGAACTAATTTTATTGGTTCAACTAATAATTTATCGGTTGAATTAATAAACCAATAAATCAATAATCTGACCGATTTTATCACTGATTCAATTTTTACAACTATTCTCATAAAAAAAAGTTTAGAATACAGAAATAAATTAAGTTGACACCTTATTTTGATCAAGAAATAATGGTGTATGTAGTAACATTTGGAAATGAGTTTTTTTAAGAGACATAATGGACTACTCAGCTAAAGCCTCAGCTGTAATTTGGAAATGAGTTAAACAATAATCGGTTGATCTCTGTGTCTATCTGTGTCTAGAGAGAGATGGAGGTTGGACCAATTGGCATGCCATGTGAAAAATAATAGTGCTCCAGTTTGACAAACCAGCCCACAAATCAACCCTATCCATAAACCCTGTTTCACAACATAAATTTCAAAAAAGAAAATTGATAATGATTCAACAGCAATAAAAATCAAATTAATATCAACCTCCTCCAAAGTTTAGATAACAATAAATTCGATAGCTTAAGGCTTAAGGTGTATTTGATTTGTATTTTTTTTTAGTATTTTTTATATTTTAAAATTTTATATAAAAAAATAGAAAATATACAGAAGATAGAAACAGGAAAATAATTTTATTGTTTTTCTTTTTTTTTTTATAAAATTTTAAAATAAAAATATTGAAAATAAAAATACAAACTAAATACACATTTATATTTAAAAAATATAACATTAAATACTTTTATAAACAAAACTTAATTTTTCGTCCTAGATGGACGAAAATTAAATGTCATTTAAACAAATAGGGGAGTGATTTAAATGAATTTTACTAAAATTCAAAAAAAAAATACAGTCTAATTATTAATTTGTCCTTTAAGTAATGAATAATAAACACAAGTAAAAGACTAATATATGCTTATTTTTCAAAAACTTACCTTGACTTGCAAATTAGTCTTAAATCCCAGAAGACATGATATTGGTAAACCAATGAGATAAAGAGTTGCAAGGTTGACATATGCAGCCAACTGCTGCCTGCCACATCCTCTAATCATTCCTGCATATATGTTCAAATTGATCCATTTTCCTAATTAATAATCGGTGAATATTCAAGTTGTTTTCATATAAAGTTGATAGTTGATAACTATTAGATAATTTAATATGTTTGACTAAATTACTATCTAATGATTCTCAACTATCAACTTCATATAAAAATAACTGCATTTAAGTTTCTATCTTAATAATTTTTAAACCTTGGAATGAATTGTTATTGAGGATCAAATTTGAAGACAAAGAAGAAGAAAAGCTCGGAGAAACTAAACCTGATAAGACACCTTGGACAGCATCTAGTAATATGGATATCGCAAGTAAGGGTGTTATTGAAGCGAACTCCTCTCTTATTTTAGAATTGCTACTAAACATTTGAATCCATATATTATGACCAGTCACAAGTGTCAAAACAAAGCACAAACCAAGTAGAACTGAGAGAGTAAGAGTCACACTCATAGCGCGATTCGCTGCTCCTAGTTCATTTGAAACTCGGGCACTGTCATCAAACTAAGGTTTTTCAATAATTGAAAATAATAATAATAAGATCTAAGGCATAAGAAAACGTTCAATTAACTAACCTTGCAGCTGCACTGAGACCATAAGTGATCATGCATGCAATGAATTCTGTGTTGGCACTGCAGATTTTTGTTTTTAAGAAAAATTAAGGAGAATTAAATTTATGGAAATTAAAGTAAAATTAATTAATTTGAAAATAAAAATCTAAACTATTAGAACCATACATACCATATTGCCATTAAGGAAGTGGTTATTTCTGAATCAGGCATTAGTCCAGCTAAGAAAACCAAGACTTCAAAAGCCCAATATTCCAAACTTGCGTAACAAAAAAACATAATTAATGAGATTCATAAATATAATTCTCTATAACTAACTTGCAACAGTATTCTCTTAATTTGACTTGAAAATACTGTTAATTTTAGAAAATACTGTTAATCTTTAATATAAAGAAATTGGCAAATTAATCTATAATTTTTTTTTCTAATAAAAAATAAAAATTTAGTCCCCATATTTTCTAATAAAAGAATTTGATAGAAAAAGATTAAATTCTTTAATAACTGGAATTTTAAAAATTAAAGAACTAATCAGTTTTGCTTTTGTTTTTTTATTTTGGTAACTTTTTAGTTTTTGACTTTCTTACTACTAATTTAGGTTTTAAGAGATGAAAAAGTTAAAAAGTAGAGTTTGTTAATGTTTCATACCATACCATTGCTGCAGAAGGTAGAGCAAGTTTGAGACTTGGCAATACATAATGAAAAGATTGAGTAGAAAATCCTTTCCATGTCAACTTGAACTTCTTTCCAAACATAACATACAAAGCCAACAAAACAATATCTATCCATAGTGAAATAGAAGCCGAAATAGGTGCACCAACAAAACCCAAACCTGTCTTCTCAACCAATGCATATGCAATGCCAATGTGAATCAACAATGGGATAGCTGAGAGAATAGCCAATGGTGTCACAACAGATTGTGTTTGAAGAAATCTAAGAATGTTTTGCAAGAATCCATATGCAAACAAGCCTGGGAAAAAGAACTTCAAGTAAAGTGCTGCTGTTTTTGCTATGTCTTGGGATTGGTGAAGTAGTACTAAGATGTGTTGTGTGTAGAACCAAATCATGGATATGATGATGGAGAAAACAAGAGATATGATGCATGAGGATTGGAGATAAATTCCCAGCATTTGGTATTTCTTTGCACCAAATCCTTGCCCACATAGTGTTTCTAGTGTCCCACTTAATCCAACCTAAGATAAGAACATGGGAAACAACATTAGAGTTTAATGTCACATTCAACATAAGGTGTGTTAATAATAATTTTAGCTATGTATTTAAAATGAATGTTGATATTTTAGATAAGTTTTCAAACAAATTAACTAAACCAGATAAGAAAGTGAGAAAAAAATAAGAAAGAATTGTATGGTTACCATGAGAGACATACCAGTGGCACTGAACCATGAGTTAGCAAGAGTGGAACCAGCAAGTTGAAGATTACCAAGGTGGCCAGCAAGCATTACAGAAACCAAAGTGATTAAGTTATAGAACAGGTTCTTAAGAATCATGGGCAGTGAAAACAATAGTTGATGCTTTGCTTCCTTCCACCAACTTTCATGTCGTTCTTATTGTTGTTGTTGTGTATCTTCTCCTCCTTCTCTATTACCTAATAAGACAGGAGGTGTTATTGTTGTTGCAGTGTCATGGAAACTGTTGTTACTATTACTTGCTAACATTAGTATTTTCTTCGAATGAGTTCTATTGCTCACATTTTCTTTTTCTCTTTTAATTTATACGTTCACTTCTTTTAATTTTTTATGTTAAGCATCATACTTATAGGATAATAAAAAGTATCATACGCCACATTCCATTCAATCTTAGTGTATAAATTCATATAAGAATGTTTAAACATCCAACTTTAGTATTTTAACATTTTATGGCTGGTACATGCACATAAAAAAATTGTGTATAAATATTTGTATTATTTAATTAAATTTAATATATATTTTAATTATTTATACTAATGACTAATTTAATAATTAATTAATTATATATATATATATATAGTATAATTGGTATTTTAATGATACTTGTTAAAAATATTACAAGTAAAAAGTATTAATGGGAATATCTCCTTCTTTTTTTGGGCTCATTTGGACACTATATTTTTTTTCTAATAAAATGAATAACCAGTTTATTTTTGAAAAAAAAATTATTAATTGAAAAAGTACTCTTTTTTTTTTTTCTTCTTCCAATTTTTTGTACTCTCTTCCCTTGAAACGAGGAGAAGAGAATTGAGAGAGAGATAAGCCACAAGGCTTCTTAAGCAAGGGTAAGAGGTATTTTTTGTCTTTTTGTTTATGGGCTCTATCTAAAGTGTAGAGTCCAATTTTTAAAAATATATGTTTCAATTTGTATCTGAAATAGTTTTTTGGTCACTTTTATCTTCTTACTTTTTTTCATAGGCAGTACCAAACTGATATAAGTGTGTACAGTTAAATAATTACATTTTCGCAGTTTAAATAATTGCATGTTTATTAAAAAATTAATTTATCGTTCAATTTTAAAAACATAAAAAGAGGCTATAAATTTAACTCCTCCCTTCTAAACTATTAAAAACCTTTTTTATAATTCCATTCAAGTGGTGAACTTCTTTATACGAAGGTTATTGTAGGATAATAAAAAATGGTGAATGCTATCTTACCCTCTTTAAAAGAACATGTATGTTACTCTTTCTGATGTGTCACATACTAATTCGATGTTTATCTTAATACATTTGTTATATATTTATTAAAATATTAATTTAAAAATTTTCTTATATTAACTAAATTCTAAACTAAAATATTAATGTGACAAATTAAAAATAGAAACATAAATTAGTGTCACCGTAAAAATTTTTAATTTGAAAAGTTTATCGTATCAAGTAAATCTTTAAATTTGAAAATTTATTCTATACAATTTGGTTTCGAATTATATGAAAAAAAAGAAGAAATTGAAACACTTTATATCTTATGTTTTAAAGATTAATGTAGCTAATTTGTAATTATTTTTTATGAAAGTCTGAATTTTTATTTAATTTTTGTCAAAAATTAGAGATTTTGTGTGAAAATTAAAAGAGTAATATATGACATTATTTTTCAAATATTTTTTAAAATTTTCAACAAATTTTAATGATTCGAAATCAATTTCTTATTTTTTATTTTATTAGATAAATTAGTCATCTAACAAATTTTACTAAAAATTTAAAATAAATAAACATACATTAGAATATGACATATCAGAAATAATAATTTACATGTTATTTTAGAGTGGGTATAATAGTATTTACCATAAAAAATATGCATATATCAAGTCGAAAACTTCTTTATATGTTCCTTTCAATATTATTATCATTTATTTATATATAATATATACTAGCATCCTAAAAAGTTAGTATAGATTAATTATATTTAGTGTTTGCCAATACTTCAATAAATTCAAAACAATGCAATGCAATAGTATAATTCATTAGTTTGGTGAAAATGTATGAAAATGCTTGTTAATACAAAAATATATAAGATGTAGATAAAAGTAAAAACCACAGTTTTATTTGAAAGCATTATTAGTAAAAAATAATTTCCTACCAAACTTTCTAAGATCATATTAGCGTAATAACATACTCAATAGTAGCAAAGGCCAAATAATGAAAATGAGGTGTATTGAGCCATGCACACATTTGGTACCATTTATGGGTGGACAACTTCAACAGTCAATTTATTAATTTTCATTGTAGTTGTAGAACATCAAGGATGATTACGTGTATTGCGGTCAGAAGTTTTTATAGTTTTCTTTGATCTGTTCTACTCCACTTGTTGTTTGTTTTCTCTTTAATTTATATGCTCACTTATTTTAATTGTTTATGTTAGGGTTCTTGACATTGCTCAGTTTTCAAGCATGATAATGATTTGAACTCAGGATCGATGCTATCGAAGGAGGTAAGAGTACCTGAACTTTCTCCCAAGCTGGCTCGATTTAAATTCTCTTGCATTTGATTGTTCTGATCTACTGTGGTTGCTACCATTTGCAGATCGATCTGTGAAATAGGAGTATCCATCACCTTTAGCGTCGATCTCGTGATGGAGGAGGAGAATGGAGAAGAGGAAAATTTCAAAAAGAAAGAAGAGAATGTTACTTATTCTGAGTCAATCAGTTGTAACAAACCTAGTGAATTACAGCCACGTATTTATAAGAAACTGAGTGAAGTACGGTGTAATAAACCGATTGAACTCAAATATCGGTTACACCAAGATTTATTATTTATAGATAAATCAATTACAATTCCAAGTGAAAGTAATTGTAATCACAAATGATAAACATAATTACAATCCATTTACCATGAACAATCCTTTGGATCCTGAAGAATTCAGGAGGCAAGGCCATATGATTGTTGACTTTCTTGCCGACTATTATCACAACATTAGCAATTATCGGGTTTTAAGTCAAGTTGAACCTGGTTATCTTAAAAAAAAACTTCCATCTCAAGCTCCTTTTGACCCTGAACCTATAGAAACCATTCTTCAAGACATAGAAGAACACATAATTCCAGGAATCACACACTGGCAAAGTCCTAACTTCTTTGCATTTTTTCCATCGAGTGGCAGCATTGCTGGTTTTATGGGCGAGATGCTCAGCACCGGATTCAACGTTATTGGATTCAACTGGCTCTCATCTCCGGCAGCAACCGAACTCGAGAGCACTGTCATGGACTGGCTCGGCCAAGAGCTCAACCTACCTAAAGAATTTCTTTTTACAGGTCACGGCGGCGGCGTCATGCTAGGCACAACTTGCGAGGGAGTATTAGCAACACTAGTAGCCGCCAGAGACAGAATGCTTAGACAGATAGGAAAAGACAAAATCAGAAAGCTCGTAGTGTATGGCTCAGATCAAACTCATTGCGCAATTCAAAAAGCCGCTAATATTGCAGGGTTTGATCCAAACAACTTCAGAGCGGTTAAAACTTCAAGATCAAGTTCGTTTGCGTTGTTACCACAATCGCTGTTGAAAGCCGTTGAGAAGGATCTCCGTGACGGATTAGTTCCATGCTACCTGTGTGTAACGGTCGGAACGACTTCCACAATGGCCATCGATCCAGTTGGAGTGCTATGCCGCGTGGCAAAAGATTACGGGATGTGGATCCACGTGGATGCCGCGTATGCAGGTAGCGCGTGCATTTGTACAGAGTTCAGATACATGATCAATGGCGTTGAATATGCAGATTCTTTTAGCTTCAACGCACACAAATGGTTTCTAACAAATTTGGATTGTTGTTGCCTTTGGGTTAAAGATCCAAATTCTTTGATAAAATCGCTCTCAACAAATCCTTCTTATCTACATAACAACACTTCCAATTCTAAGCAAGTGGTAGATTATAAAGACTGGCAAATTACGCTTAGCAGAAGGTTCCGTGCGCTCAAAGTGTGGCTTGTTCTTCGAAGTTACGGCCTTTCGAATCTCAGGAATTTCTTAAGGAGCCATGTTGAGATGGCAAAGATCTTTGAAGAGCTGGTTAAGTTGGATAAGAGATTTGAGATCGTGGTTCCTAGAAACCTCGCTATGGTTTGCTTCAGAGTTATACCTTCAGTTGCGAAGATGGCTAATGATGAAGTAAACCAAATCAACAGAAAATTATTGGATTCCATCAATGATTCTGGAAGAGTATATATGAGTCATGCTGTGGTAGAAGAAATTTTTGTGATTCGGTGTGCTGTTGGCGCAACTCTGACGGATGAAAAACACGTGATGATGGCTTGGAAGGTGGTGCAAGAACATGCAGATGCAATTTTAAACTGGTATCTTTTAAATTATTCCTTCAATCAGCCTTTTATTTCATAAATTTAAAAAAAATGAAACAAACACATTTAATAGATATGATGTTTCTTTTTCAAAAATTTAAAAAAGCTAAAATTTAAAAATCTAAATTTAATTTACAAATCACGTACAACATACTAAGACATTTTAAAAATTTTAAAACATCCCAAAACACTTTTAAACGTCACTCATATGATGAATTTTTTATGTTTATCAAATATGTTTACTTTTTAATTTTGGACGTGTTCAAAAAATATTTATATAAAATTTTCGAATGAATTTTGGATGTGTTAAAAATCAGTGTGCAATTATGGTATTTTGAATGTGACTTGAGAAAGAAAAAATTAATATTTTTTTATTCTGGGTAATATTCATTATTGGGTGTGTTTGTTTAATTCATTTAATATAACTAGTAGAAAGTAAATTTTTTATTTTTTTAATATATTTCACTTTCAATCATATTTTCATGAGTAGGTATTTGATAATATGTTTAATTTTTAATTTTGGATATGTTCAAAAAATATTTATATAAAATTTTCGAATGAATTTTGGATGTGTTAGAAATCATTTAGTGTGCAATTATGGTATTTTGGACGTGACTTGAAAAAGAAAAATAATAATTTTTCTTGATTGTGGGTAATATTTATAATTTATTATAGGGTGTGTTTGTTTAATTCATTTAATCTAACTAATAGAAAATAAATTCTTAATTTTTTCTTAATATATTTCACTTTCAATCATATTTTCATGAGTAAGTATTTGATAATATGTTTAATTTTTTATTTTGGATGTGTTTAAAAAATATTTTATGTGCTATTATTTTATTTTGGATGTGCCGGTAAAAATTTAAAAACATTATGTAATTGGTTCAACATAGATTTTTTTATTTATGCAACTAATTTCATGCTCTAAATTTAATTGTAATGCTAGTTCTTGTTCTTCTATATCTCAACAATTGCATGTTTTTCCTATTTTTTTTTTCATCAACGTTGAATACAAAAATTATTCTTTTTGCCAAATAAAAAAGACAAAAAATATAAAGAATTATAATTTACCTGAAATGGATGAACACTAGAAAGAATAGGTGAAAGCTAATTGAACTTCCAATGAGTAAAAGTACAAAATAACAATGCAACAACGTCAAAGGTAAAAACAATGCAAGAGAGTAGAGAGAAGAATGACTAGAAAACAAGGAGAGTGGAAAGAGAAAAAAATAACAACTTTATTTTGAAGAAAAGTTACAGAGATTTTAGGGATATAAATTATATTATATTTGATTAGAAACGTTGTATCCTTTAAAAATAAGAAAATAGTTTTATAAAAAATTAATTAAATAATAATTAATCTTTGAAAAGGAACAAGTAACATTTTTGTTAAATAAAACTACTAGTGGCTAGATGGAATAATACTAGATTATTAAGTTTAAATTATTCAGATATATAAAATTTAAAATAAAAATTAAGCGAACTTATAAGCAGGGACGGATCCAGAAATCTAAGAGTGGAGGGTCGAAAATTAAAATATTGTATAATCAAATATAATGTTATATATTTAATAATAGATATAATTATAATTAGTTTTTTAATTTAAAAAATTAATAAATATTTGTAAATAAAAGAATTATCTCAGTTTTTATAATTTTTTCATAATTTTTTTATGGTTTTATATCTAATAAAATATAAAATTATATATTTTTAAATATTTTGTTAATTAATTTACTTTATTAAGTATTTATGTGACACTAAGTTATATTTTTATGTTTTATATCATTAAAAAATATGATATAACATAATATAAATTAATTGCACTAACAATTTTGTTATGTGAATTTAAAATATATTAAAGTATTTTTATATAATAATAGGAGTAAAAATTAATTAAAAAAGAATAAAAAAGAAACAACTAAATAAAATTAGAAAAAAATAATATTATCATAAATAATATTAAAATATTTTTATATGATTATAAATGTTAAAATTAATCCTAAAAAAATAAAAAAAAAAACTCTGAATTAAATAAAAAATATAAATAATATAAATATATGTAGAAAAATTTAAATCCTATTACATAAAGAATAATAACTCTTTTTTTTTTACCAAAATAGGGAGACTCAGACCCGCGACCTCTTAATTGAGTATGAGAAGACTATGTCATTTAAACTATAACTCATTGGCAAGAATAATGACTCTTTTAACTATGACTACATTATTAAATTTTATTCTATATAAAATATTTATTATAATAGTATATGAGCTTATGTTCAACTTAATATTGGCAATATATTATTATTATTATTATTATTATTATTATTATTATTATTATTTACAACAACTAATAATAATATCATTAAGTTTGATTGGTGACTCGAGGTGAACTATTAATTCAAATTTGATAAGCATTAATTTTATAAGTAGAAGTACCTAAAAACTAAATTCATTTTTTTTAGCAGTGCCACCAACAATGATGAAAAAGTTGAAACCAATAGCAGTTTGGAAGAGGCACCAATGATTACGGAGCCTTCAGAGTCCTCCTCAATGGGTCAACCAGATTATTATTCTCCAAAAGTTTTCAAAGTCTAAAGTTTCAATCAATCATGTTATGTTAGCCTTGTTTCTATCTTATTTACTGCATGCACTTGATGCTATTTGTGTTATGATCATTTGTCTTATGAACTCTTAAGCCAGAAAAATCTGAAATATTAGCTATAAATAAGGGCTGTACTATTGACATTGGATTACCTGTAACTGCTCGAGTTACATACTCTATGGAATCATGGTGATCATTTCTAAATTTCATGCCATGGTTCCATGTGCAATATATTTACTTGGTATTGTTATGAATGTGTTTGGTGGTGTGATCATTTTTCAGCTTCAGAAATTAACTACAAATAACAGATGAAACATTTTTGGTAAAAATAGCTTTCCTTTATTAACAATGGATTCTCATGACTAATTTTAGTCCCCTTTGATGAATGAAATTTACTGTTACATAATGAACATTTCACCACTGCTCCTTGAAGAGTTCACGTCCAATAATCATTCTTCTGATCTCACTAGTTCCTGCACCAATCTCATATAGTTTGGCATCTCTCAGAAGACGACCAGTTGGATACTCATTCACATATCTATTTCCTCCCAAACATTGTTTTGCCTGCAAATTTTGAAGGCTAATATAAGCACAGTAACACAAGAAGAAAACAACGAAAAAATGGTTAGCGTAAATTATGCCAACCTTCCCTGACTTTAGGCTACTATTCAAAATTTCTTAATTTGTCATATTGATACTAGCGACGAATAGTATTATCTGACTTCAAGAGAGGTCAAATGTAATTTACCCAAAATGTTAGGAGTAAGAACCTATGCAGAGTTAATAATTTTCTAAAATCACTTGAGCTCTTCCCAACTTACAATATTTTATTTAATAATCATCAGGATTTCTATACATTTTGGCTGAAAAGTATTACCCCAAAATCTCAAAGAATAGTAGCTGCAACAAATAACCTGTGCAAACTATTTACCTGCAAAGCAACTTGGGTTGCACTCTCAGCAGCAGTAAGTATAATTCCAGCACAATCCTGAAAGCAGTAGCCATTACTCATGTTTTGTAACAGAAGATCGATCAATAATGTAATGTCTAAAAATTACATGTAATAAAATGCCAGGATGATTGTAGAAAAACCATTTCTCAACAATATGGACCTGTATAAACTGAAATTCCCGATGGGACGACCGAACTGCTCTCTTTGTCGAACATAAGGAAGGATCACATCAAGATATGCCTGCATGATACCAAGGGGACCAGCTGCCAAAACAAGTCTCTCCAGATCCAACCCAGCCATCATGACATAGACTCCTAAAACAAGAAAGGACTGATATTATAAACTATGGTTGAATAACACGAGCAGTTTTTTATTAGGATATTACAGAAGACCAATGATGGTCATACAACAAACTTTTGCAGGGTTGAATATACAAAATAACATAAAGATGATTTTATTCTAAAGTTGATAAATATGATCATAGAAGCTATTGCAAGACCTTTTCCTACTTCCCCAAGAACATTTTCTTCAGGAACCAAGCAATTCTCAAACAAGAGTTCACATCTGCCAACAAGTCATATTTATTATCAGTAAAAGGAAAGCACATCGACTAAAAATGGATTAAGTATAGAAAAGTTGTCACAAGCATGCATACTTACGTATCACTTCCTCGCATTCCAAGTTTATCCAATTTCTGGGCTGTGCTGAATCTGAAATCAAACAGAAGCAAAATTCATAATTTTAATCTTCCACTCCTAATTTCCCCCATATCCACGTGACTTATCATTTATGCACTGCCTCAACGTTTTAGCCATTTATTTTTCAGTTACATGACTCTACTTTTGCCCCCTCAATTTTAGAGAAGGAATTTTGCAAGCTAAGGACTTGGTAATCAAATTTGAACTATAAGACGCGACAAGGAGCCAGTGACCCGCCTTTTATATTTGGTAAAAATTACTGCTTTAATATTTATTTTGAAGAAATAACTGAACTGTAAGCTTGAAATGCAGAGACTTTAGTACACTTTAAATTTGACTAGGTTCAGTACAAGTACCCCGGCATTCCCTTCTCAATGATGAATGCAGTGATTCCTATTGACACAGCTGTTATGTCTGTCTTTGCATAGACAACCCGATTCAGTTCAATATATCAAATGTGCTATCCATTCTCAGCATCTGTCTAGACTATTAGTCAAATGTGCTATAATTCTTGTTTCCATTAAGTACGTAGCATCCATCAACACGATCAGCCTGCATTTCATGCTGACAACATCAGAACCAGCTGCACGAAAAGACCAATTCGCTCTATGAAATCCTTGGAATATCTTAAAAGATGCAATACACTCCCTATAAATTAATTAAGCATTCAAAGTTACAAGTATGATCCAACAGAGTTCTTAGTTTCCAGATCTTAAAATTCAGACAATCATATGATTAAAATCATGTCCCGTTCGAAGAAATTCCAATTAGTAATGGTATGAGCAAGGCTAAAGCATGCTAACATTGACCAAAATCACAGCCTCAATTTGCGTCCCTGCCACCAACAACCCAAATTTGGAATCACAGAGTCAAAGGAGATGGCGAGGTCGAGGAGAGAGCGGGAACTTCTTGGTGCGGCGATGGACTTGCTGCGCTTGAGAAGGTGCAGCGGAGCAGAGCAGAGCAGAGGAAAGCTTCAGGCAAGCAGCGAGCAGTGGTACACGACGGGCTTCGTCTCTTGCAGCTGCAACAGATTCCAACCATGCACAACTAGGAGGAGATGGTGAGCAGCTCTGGCAAAAGAGAGGAAGCAGAAGAGTCCGGCCTCGCCGTCTTCGTCGGATCCAACAGAATCAGTGCTGATTGGAGCTCGGGGAAAAAGGGTTAGGGTTAGCATGTTTGGGGCCGTCACGCATGGGAGGGTTCACCGTGGAAACCTGGCTGAGCAGGGCTTCGGTGTCATCTTCGTTGAAGCAGAAGAGGCCGAGATTCTTGCCGGTGGAGGCTCCGGCAACCAGCAAGAGCTTATTCTTTTCCAGAGATAAAGAAGAGGTTTGAGGAGACGAACAACACTGGAATCTTAGAGAAAAAATAACAACTTTTTTTATTTTTTACATCACAAATTGAAAGGGGTATGGAGGATCACCGGTGGATATGAAATTTTGGATGTGGATTTTGGGTACTTCCTCGTTAAATTTGATCGCATGGACGATCGAGAGAATGTTTTACTAGGGGGGCCATGGATGATCTTCGGTCACTATATTGCGGTCAAGTCATAGACCAGATTTTAAACCTTGTGAGGACACTTTCGGGGAGACTATGGTTTGGATTCGAATCTCTGGTTTGAGCAGATGGTACTATCAGGATAAAGCCATGATGAGAATCGCTTCTGCTGTGGGAAGACCAGTCAAGGTGGATCTGGCTACTAAGTTGGCGGAAAGGGGAAAATTTGCTCGGACTTGCGTGCAAATTAATCTTGGTTTGCCGGTGGTCCGGAGTGTAATTGTCGATGAGTTTGAATATAAGGTGGAGTATGAATGCTTACACCTTATTTGTGACAAGTGCAATTGTTTCGGGCATCCAGCAACTGACTGCAGAATGACCCCAATAGATTCGGAAAGGGTGGATCGAAAGGAAACATCAGTGATCGAGACGGCGGCCCGGGTGGTGCAGCCACAGGAAGCTTCAAAAGAGAAAATTTTTGAATTTGGATGCAATCCCAAAGAGTCAGTGATAGTTGCAGAAATTGGGGAGGAATTAGATGATACGTTGCATGGGAAGGAAGTGGGATCCCAACATTTGGAAAATGAGGCTGGCTGGACCAAAGTCAGCGGTAAAAGGAGAGGAAAATTGAGTCAATCAAACAAAGCCCAACAAACATCTAAAGATAAAATGCCGGTGCGCTCAAATCAGAAATTGGACCAGAACAGTGACTTTGGGCTACGTATGAGAGGAGCCGAATCAGGGGTGAAGACCGGGTCGGTTAGCGGATCTAAGGCACGCATGACATCTTCCAAACAGCAAGGGGTGAAGGGCAAATCTGTCTCCGTTGCGGTGCCGACTTTCACTGCCATTATCAAAAACGGACACAAGAGGTTGCGCCCTTCTTCTTTGCAGAATTCGCCGTCGACTCCGGACTGCCTTGGCGACACCAGCAAGCAGCAAATCGGCAAATTGGAAGGGTTGTCAGTGGAGGGACACAGACAAACCGGGCAACAACTGAACAAGGACAAGCAAGGCTCAGGGGGATATGATGGTGGATCTTCATCATCTCGTTAGGGACTTCAGCTGAGGTTGATCCTTTTTACAATACAAATTGTTTTATGGATTATTTAGATTTAAGCTTTCTATTTTGGAATATTAGAGGTGCCTCTAATAAATTGGCCCGGGTTCATAGTAAGGAGTTAGCGAATAAATTTCATCCTATTTTTTTCATTCTGTTTGAAACCCATATTGCTTTCGAGAGGATGAAATCTTTTTGGAATAATCTAGGTTACCAGGGTGTTGGTATTGTTGAGGCTAATAGTCATAGTGGGGGTATTTGGGTTCTATGTTCTAATTCAAATATTTCTGTGAGAGTATTGGATGTAGTTGATCAATGTATCAGTTTTGAAATCACTATGGGCAATACATCTAGTTACCGCAGTGCGGTGTATGCTAATCCGCATATACATCGGCGTAAAGAACTGTGGGGTGACTTGACAAGGATTGCTAATATGATCCACGGACCTTGGATTGTGTTAGGGGACTTTAATGATGTTTTGTTGCAGAGTGAAGTTAGAGGGGGGCAATTTAGACTTGCTAGAGCAGAACAATTTGCGGAAACATTGGAGGATTGTGGGCTGTTTGATATGGGGGCTATTAGGAGAAGATTCACTTGGTACAGGAAGGTGAAAGGTGGGGTGCAGGTGGCCAAGAAGCTTGATAGAGCAGTCATCAACCAGGACTGGCGACTAATGTTTCCGGAGGCTTATACTGAGGTGCTGGCGCGCCTTCACTCTGATCATTGCCCATTATTCACTAGGTGCAAGATGGCAAAGAGGGCTACCAAGGGCCATCGTCCATTCAGATTCCAGGCTGTGTGGATGACTCATCCTCTTTTTAGGAATGTTGTTGATACAGCTTGGAATAGAGGAGCTCCGGATGTAGTTAAATGTTTGTTGGAGGTTCAAAAAGATGCAACTAGCTTCAATAAAAAGGTTTTTGGCAATATTTTTGTTAAGAAAAGGGAGTTGGAGAGGCTTTTGAATGACGTTCAGATTACTCTGGAAAGTCGGGAGGATCAACAGCTTAGGATCAAAGAGCAAGTTCTGCATCAGGAACTGAATGCTGTCCTTCTTCAAGAAGAGTTGTTGTGGTATCAAAAATCTAGAGAACAATGGGTGAGATGTGGAGACAGAAATACAAATTTTTTCATCTGCAGACAGTTATCAGGAGAAAGAGGAACAAAATTCATGGGTTATTTTTGGAGGATGGGTCTTGGACCACGGAGACTACGACTCTATAAATGGCGGCAAATTCTTTCTTTCAAAAGCTCTTTTCTACAAGAGAGGATATTGACCTGGACGCCATGGGGCATTTTCCTTGCCCGTCTCTTAGTACTGAGGCTTGTCAAAAGTTAGTGGAACCGGTGACGTCTGAAGAGGTTAAAAGAGCTGTGATGACCATGAGGTCATTTAAAGCCCCAGGGCCAGATGGATTTCAAGCAATTTTCTACAAAGAGTTCTGGGACTCTCTTAGCAACGATGTGTGTAGACTGGTCAAGCGAGCCTTTGAGGGTGAGCCATTGAATGCGGCTATTTTTGATACTCTCATTGTTCTAATTCCTAAAGTGGAAGTTCCCTCTTCCTTACGGGAGTTTCGGCCTATTAGCTTATGTAATGTAATTTATAAAATTGTCACAAAGGTTCTAGTTAACAGGTTCAGACCTTTCCTGTCGGAGATCATTGGTCCTTTGCAAGGAGGGTTCATTCCAGGAAGAGGAACCACAGAGAATATTATCATTGCTCAAGAGATTATGCACTTCATGAGGAACACCAAGTCTCGAAAAGGGACCATGGCATTCAAGATTGATTTGGAAAAAGCTTATGACAGGGTAGACTGGCGTTTTCTGGAAGCTACTTTGGTCCGGTTTGGGTTTCCAAAGGCTACCATTAATCTTATATTGAATTGTGTGACTTCCTCTTCGTTGGCAGTTTTGTGGAATGGGAACAGGCTCCAAAATTTCAATCCGAAGAGAGGGTTGAGGCAAGGAGATCCTATGTCTCCTTATCTATTTGTACTCTGTATGGAAATGCTTGCCTGCTTTATCTCTCATAGAGTTTCCCAAGGTTTGTGGAACCCAGTTGCAGTTTCTAGGAATGGACCACGACTCTCTCATTTGATGTTTGCAGATGATCTTTTGCTTTTCTGTAAGGCATCAAAAGCTCAAGTAATAGAGGTCATGCATTGTTTGGACTTGTTTTCTAGAGCGTCAGATTTAAAGGTAAATCTTCATAAGTCAAAGGCCAGTGTTCCAAGAGGGTGTCGGAGAGGAGAAAAGAGGTTCTCTCAGGGGTCTCTAACATCCAGTTCTGCAATGATTTGGGTAAATACCTGGGAATTAACATCGGTCATGCCAGAGCTTCCAGAAAGACGGCTCAGGAGATTATTGAAAAAATTTCGAGAAAGCTCTCCAGTTGGAAAGGACGCCTACTGAATAAGGCAGGGAGGCTTTGTCTTGTTAAATCGGTTATGGCCTCTATCCCAGTTTATGAAATGCAAATTTCTCTTCTCCCGAAGTATGCATGTAATAAAATTGATTCCTTGATGAGACAATTCCTGTGGAAAGGCCAAGCGACTGGAAAAGGGCTGCCTCTGGTCAGGTGGGAGGTCGCCATAACTCCTAAAAAGGCAGGAGGATTGGGTATTAGGGATACTTCCTGTGCTAACATGGCGCTTCTGGGAAAGTTGGTATGGGATTGTCTAAATAACAGTGAGAAGTTATGGGTGCAGGTTCTGAAGCATAAATATCTCAGGAATCAATCTGGTATGAACGGAAACAGTAGAAATTCTTCATCGGCTACCTGGAAGAACATTGTTAGTGCCTATGAGCATCTCAAGGAAGGGCTTCATTGGCATATTGGAGATGTCCACAAATCAGTTTGGTATGATGAGTGGACTCCTTTTGGTAAGCTTTGCAACCTTGTTCCTTATGTACATATTTCTGAATCAGATTTCATGGTGGCTGACTTGTGGAAAAGGGTGTCTTGGGAGGTTGATAGTCTTACCACGCCTATTCCGCATGAGATTAAGCAGTTTATTTGTGGTCTGAGATATCCTAGTTTGACTGAGTTGGAGCCACAGTGGGAGTGGTGGCCTGCAGCAACAAAAAAGTATAGTGCAAGGGAGGGTTACAGATGGTTATTAAAGAAAACATTAAATTGGAATGCCAACAGTAATTGGAACTGGTTGTGGAACACAAACATTCCAGAGAAGTTCAAATTTACTATGTGGCTTAGCTTACATGATGCTCTACCAACTGAGACCTTTCGATTCAAGCGGCATTTAGCTTCTTCAGATAAGTGTAAGAGATGTAACAAGGCGCAGGAGACAATGGAGCATTGCCTTAGAGACTGTGAACGATCAAAGGCAATCTGATATATGTTGGATCCTAGTATCCTGGACTCGACGGCTGGTACTGCTCTTGAAGAGTGGTTTCGGAAGGCCTTGGCTAACAATGAGGCGTCCTTTGGTGCAGGGCTTTGGTGGGTATGGAGACATAGGTGCAATGACATATTCAACACTGACAACCCTTGGACAGACCATAAGGTTGTTGCCTTGGCCAGAATTACCGCCAAGGACTTACAGGTTTACAGGAATCGAAGCAATGCCTTTAGGTCTCTCCGAAATTGCCTGTGTTGGGAACCACCGGTAGGCAATAGTTTTAAAGTTAATTGTGATGCAAGCTTGTATATGGATTCAAATTTAGCAGGATTTGGGTGTATTATTAGAGATTCTAAAGGAGATTGGATCTCGGGCTGCTCTGGAAGCATTCCCCCTTGGTCTATAATCAGATGTGAATTATTTGCTGCTTGGAGGGGGTTGGTTTTAGCTTGGGATTGCGGTTTGAGGGATATTATATGTGAAACAGATTGCCTTGACATTCTGCCCATCATGCATGAGCTTACAAGTGGGTATCCATCTGAAGTAACAGATTTGGTCCACAAGATTCAGGAGCTTTTATCTCGTCCTTGGCTTGTTCACGTTGAATGGGTGTCCCGAGAAGTAAATAGAGCTGCGGATTGGATGGCTAAATATGGTGCCAAGAGTAACTCTAATCATGTTATTTGGTCTGAGCCTAGTGTTGATCTCCAACGAATCATCCGCTCGGATTTAGAATAGTTTTTGCTTTGTTTCTTTCCTTGTTTAGTCACCAAAAAAAATTATTTAAAATTTAAGCATATAAAATTAAAGTTAGTTAAATTTCAAATTTTGATTAGTTAAAAAAAATTTGTCTCATATAAAAAAAATATTTAAATATTTTTTATAAAATTTAATAAAATATTTTTATTGTTATTAAATTATAAAGATATTTTAGTAAAAATAATGATATAATATATATTTAAAAAATTAATTATTGACGTAAAAAATATAACCTACATGTCATTTTATTATTTGTTTATATTTTTAACGTACTAATACCTAAGAATTTATCATTATACTAAAATAAACTCTTTAAATAAAACTTAGTTATTTAAAAAAAATAGTTAAAATGGACTTTAAACACTCTTTATTAAGTATAGAGTGCAGCACTACTCATTGTGAATTCATCAAATTTCAATTCTTCATTTATTATATTTTATATAAATAATCTAAATTTAAAAAGATAAACGGTTGGTTAATCAAATTAATCATTTTTTTATAAGTTTTGAAATTTTTTTTGATGTTTTAAATATTTGGTTGAAATTCAAAACAAAAAATATATGAATATTAAAAATAAAGTCTCTGTAAAAAAAATAACCAAACTTTGAAATTGAAATAAATAATGCAAAAAAAAAAAAGTTAAAAATTCATGCACCAAACGCAGAAGAATTACAGTTATACAATCGTTAGAATCTCATCTCTTAGCACATCTACAACTAGCAACTTGAGATGAAAAGAAATTTTATCAAACTTATTTGAAGAATGTTAGCCATCATAGTCGTCTGGTCTTAAAGATGGGATGTCATCTTTGACGAAGGTGACTGAGATAGAGATGAACCAAAGAAGCAAAAGAGCAGCATCGTTGTTTCAGACTGGAAGCGAGAACACACGACGACGGCAAGGCTTAATGAAGGAAGATGTCAAAGACTTTAGGTTGGCATCTGTTGGGAATAATTCACCATTTCCCCTTGAGAAAATACCTTTCACAGAGAAATAAAATAGACACAATTACAACACAAGAATTTAACGTGGAAACTCCAATTACTGAAGAAAAAACCACGGCCATTGTCAAATGACAACCAGAGAATATCACTATGTGAAAATTGTTACAACACATAGACTTCTTTCTCTCTAACACCGGCACCCCAGTACACCCACACTCTCAAAGCAAATATTTAACTACACCTCACAACACTCACTAATCAAAGAGTATAGAGGAAAAGAAAAGTCAGATACAAGCTTTAAGTGTTTCCGACTGGTACAAAAAATATGGAGAACTTAGCCTCATATTTATAGACTAGGCCACCCACTCCATTTGCTATCCTAAGCAATGTGGGACTAATTCAACCAAATCCTAACAATCTCCACCTTGATTGAAATAGTCACACATCTTCAGCTTCCATAGTTAACACCGACAATTCTTTGCTGCCATTGTCTATACCGACAATCATAGTTCAGAGAACTATCATACTCCACCATGAAAGTATACTCACTTGGAATTAGACCACTCCAAGCATTTCGCCTTGGTACAGATCGAAACCTTGCTGAAAATTCATGGTGCAACTTCCAAATTGGCTTTTCCTGGAAGTTCTTCAGCCATTGACATAACTCCGCCACACACCTTGCATCTCAACGCCAACCAATGCCCGTGTGCAATTGTGGACCCGATTGCCACAACTTATCCTTATCCATGGCAGTGCGGCAATACCATGAGGATACTTCTTGTCTTCTAGAGAATATCATCTTCTCTCATAGAGAGAGCAATATTGCAAGTATCAGATTGAGAGCCTTTTTCTGAAACCGCATTACCTGGACAATTTCTCTTTACATGCCCAGGCTTTCCACATTTCCAGCATGTTACACTCCTTCCACGATTTCCTTTTCCATAATTGTCACTTCTAGCTACAAGCGCCAAATCTGATGAAGTGCTACCCTCATTTTTCATTCTTCTTTCTTCAGCAATGAGCTTACTGGAAACTTCTTCAAAATTCAGAGTTTCCTTCCCATACATTAAAACAGGTTTGATGTACTCATAGGAAGAGGGAAGAGACAATATGAGCCTCAGTGCCTTATCTTCATCATCAATTTTCACTCCAATTGCCTCTAATTCAGAGATAATACCATTGATAGCACTAAGATGGTCGGAGATTTTCCCATTGTGATCCATGCGTAGATTATGGAACTGCTCCTTCAATAACAACCGATTTGAGATGCCCTTTGCCTGATACAACCCGTCGAGTTTATCCCAAAGTTCTTTGGCTGTTTTCATTCCTTGCACATTTGCAAGAACATTTTTAGCCAAACACAGGCAAATAGCACTTGCAGCTCTCAAATCTAGTTCCTCCCATTCTTCATCCTTCATACCAGAGATCTTCTCCTTCAACGCCTTGTGCAAACCTGATTGTATCAACACATCCTTGACTTGTATTTGCCACAAGCCAAAATTGATTCTTTCATCAAATTTCTCTATTTCAAGCTTCACAGCACTTGAATATCCTGACATTGTTGCAACCGTATACTGGAATAGTATAACTCAACTGTAGACCGTGCACTAGGAAGGGTCCCCAAGAAAGAGAGGTGGGTCACAATGGACACACTTAAATACCAAGTCTTTCCTTAGCCAGAACCTTTCCAAACTGCACTCTCACAGTGTCACACTGCCTTCCAGCAACAACAACAGCAACCAAAGATCAACCTCAAGCCACAGGACAAAATTCTTTTCTGATGTGGAAGGTCAGACTAGGCTGCAACCACAGAGCATACTAAGAATAAATCCCACCGAATCGAAGCTCTGATACCACATGTTGGGAATAATTCACCATTCCCCCTTGAGAAAATACCTTTCACAGAGAAATAAAATAGACACAATCACAATACAAAAATTTAACGTGGAAACTCCAATTACTGGAGAAAAAAACTACGGCCGTTGTCAAATGACAACCAGAGAATATCATTATGTGAAAATTGTTACAACACATGGACTTCTTTCTCTCTAACACCGGCACCCCAGTACACCCACACTCTCAAAGCAAATATTTGACTACACCTCACAACACTCACTAATCAAAGAGTATAGAGGAAAAGAAAAGTCAGATACAAGCTTTAAGTGTTTCCGACTGGTGCAAAAAATATGGAGAACTTAACCTCATATTTATAGTCTAGGCCACTCACTCCATTTGCTATCATAAGCAATGTGGGACTAATTCAACCAAATCCTAACAGCATCAATAGAGGAGCACCATCACGTTGAAGATAAACTGCTAATTAGAAAAAGATGAAGATGTTTAAAGACATCAGATCGGCAACAATAGAATAACGAAGAAGTTCCATCAAATTTTGTTGAATGCTTTGCTAGTATAATTATTAATGCAATTTATTACTTTAAATTTAAAGGAAAAAAAGCTGTAATTTATTGATAAAAAATATATTTTTTTAGTTTAATATTATCTTTTTTTTACTTATTAAATTAATTATATATTTAAACACTTATATTATTTTCCTTTTGTCTCCAAAAAATTACAAGAAATGAAACAATCTATAATTGAACATGCCACAAGAATTATAAATTATCATAAAAAATTTTATTTTTACAAAAAATTGTTAGAATATTGGTTATAACTTTTTAACTTTTTATTTATGCTAGATTAGGTCCCAGTGAAAGAAAATTGAGAGAAGAAAATTGAGTATATATTTTTTGCAATTATATAATTTATATGAATAATAAAAAATAAAGTAATTTTTTTTAAAATGTATATTTTAATAAATTTTTTACTAAAAATAAATTATTTTATTATTTATGAAATTTAAAAAGAATGAAAATAAAAAAATAATTAATCCTTATTCACATTATTTAATATTCATTAAGTAGTACTGCACTTTAATTTATAATTTTATCTTAATTGTAATAACAAATATAAATAGATAATTCATTATATATATATATATATATATATATATATATATATATATATATATATATATATCTTCATTTTAAAAAAATTATTTAATTTATAATATTATTTAATTAGTATATACCATTAATCAATGAATGCATGAAAAAAAATTGGATAAAATTTGTTATCATTTCATGAGCAACCTTTCACGTTAAGTTATAACTTTTAATAGAAAAATTTAAATATGTTAATACTGTTGTTAAAAATTTTTTTAAACAAAAATAATCCAAAAGATAGTTAAAATTTAAAATCATTAATAGCCGAAATTCAGAATTTTATAAAGAGAAAATTTTAGAAATATATACAAAAAAGAATTAAAGTCATATATACTAATGGTATTGAACTATTTAAAAAAAAATTTAGTCTCAGTTTTCTCCTTATATTATTATAACATCTTTTAAATATAATTAATAACACATGACTGCTAATTCTTTTTATTTGTGTTTTAGTATACATGCATGTTAGAATCAGCATGCTGCAGTTAACTTTAACATTTTTTTATTTAATAAGAGAAAAGGATAAATAGGTTCCTGACCTTTTGTCCTGCAGATATTTTTGTCCTTAACCATTGAAAAATACTTTTAAGTCTCCGACCTTCACAAAATTTGGACGGATCAGTCCCTCAGTCCAAATGCCTACGTCAGGGACTGATCAGTCCAAATACTTCCGTCAGGAACTGATCTGTCCAAGTTTTGTGAAGGTTAAGAACTTAAAAGTATTTTTTAATGGTCACAGATAAGAATGTCCGTAGGGCAAAAAGTTAGGAACCTGTTTGTCCTTTTCTCATTTAATAAAATAAGTTATTAATAACTAGCGACTCAAACATACAATACATACACTTCAGCGACTTTTCTCTTTTCTCAATTTTTGTTAGGACTCAAACATGCACTCAAGCCCATCTCTGTTAATTTGCTCCACTACAAAAAAAATACCCATTTAGATATATTTGAAAAGTGTAGCAAAAAAAAAGATGTCTTAGACTACGACTACATTTTTTGGATTACGACTACGTTTTTTTGAGAGATATCTATTTGGCCGTTGCTTATTCTCATAGACTACGTTTTTCAAAAATAATTTAAAAAAAAATGTGGTTGAATAGGTATTTTTCTTATAATGCTCCTTTAATTTTAGTCCATTTATTTTTTTCTTTGAAAAAAAAATCAAAGCATATTTGAGAATGAGAATAACGATGGAAACGGGAGTAAAGATAATGGTTCAGTCCTTTTGACCTGGGTATTGAGAATGAGGTGTATGTTGGATAAGAAGTTAGAGCAAGTGGTAGGGTATGACTCATGAATGATATCAAGAGGTTTGAGCAAAAATGACATTAGTTAGGTTGTAAAGTGTTCATCCAAACTAAGGTTGACAATAAAAACTTTTTTAAAATTTAATTCTATCTTATTTGTACTTTGAGAATATTTTAATTTTAATTTTAGTCACACTTTAAAATTTTCAACCGGACTTTACTTAACTCTATCCGTAATAAAGTCATTTTTTTCAACCAAATGTAATATTTAATCCTTTTATATTTTATAAACACGTTAATAAAACATAAAATACGAAATTAAATTTAAACTAAATTAAAATTATGCATAAAAATAAAGAGTATTTTAAATATAAATATTTATTTTTATTTTAAATTAAATATAATTAAAAAAATAAATAAATTTAATAATATTTATAAATAATTAATTTGTAACTTATTCTTGATTTTATTATACATAACTTTCTTAATATCTTATTTAATTTGAATTTATAAATTTTATATGTTCTTAAAACTTAAATAACTTATAAATTTTTTATATTTATTATTAAATTTTTTATTCTTAATTTTTAAATTATTTTATTAATTTTATCATTTTAAAAATAAAAAATAAAAATTAACTCCTAACAAATAATAAAAAATTACGACTGACAAACACGACCGTATCTGTTGAGCCGCTAATTTTTAAATAATTGAAATAATAAAGCAAAATAAAATTAAATGTATAAAAAAGATAAAATAAAAAGACAATAGATAACAAAATATTAGTTCAATAAAGATGTGTCTACAACCATGGCTATTGAGATTTTCACCGTAAAACCACATTACAAAATTGTTACGAGGGTAACTTGAAATAGATAAATTGGGCTTGAATGAAAGGCCCTAACGTTAGAAGAGGGTGGTCTCTGACTTGCTCTATGTCTGGGAGCCGCCGTCCGAGTTGTATGTTTGAGGAATAGGGGGTGGTACCTGCAAAGATACTCCGATACCCAAGTCAGTAAGGGGTTAAGCAGGTTTAATGTATTGGAACTTATCTTTACCTGAGTGTGTCAGTGTATTTATAGGTGATGATCCAATAACCATCGTTGGAGTAGTTTCACTTCTGAAGGTGGATAACCGTCCCTTTATCTTAGGGTTGTTGAGATATCTCTTCTAGAAGTGGATGAGAGATTTTAGAGGGCAGTTACTTATTTGAATAAGTGTTATCTGCCAGCTTATGTCGAACCCGACCTCTTTGAGGAGGTCGGGTAAGCGGTAAAGGCCAACTTTTGGATTGGGCCTTTTTTGGCTTATTTGGGCCTGGACCATAGTATTAGGTCAGGGCATGAACAGTGCCCCTACTCGAGTCCGATCTCTTAGCTATGAGTTGGATTCGAGTATTAATTGAACTCGGGTCTATTCAAGTCGGAAAAACGATGAGATTTTAGTGTAAAACCAGCGTGATTTTGAATTTCTCAACTGTCGCGTCTAATCAAACGTCGCATCCATTCGGGTCTTGTATTTATATGTGGGGGAGCAGTTATATTGGTAACGACGTAGCATCGTTTTACTGTTTTGCCCCTAATACGTTATAAATACTTTTCCCTATCCTTTCTTTGTTTTCTTTCGTCTTGTCTTCGAAGTTACCTTTCCCATATCTGCATTTGCTTACTCTAAACTTTGGGTTTTTCGTTTGTTGGTGCTCCACCGCTTTCTTTCGCCATGACTGCTTCTCTTTGATTCTACAAAGAAGGTTGGTTCTTCTTTATCTTCCTTTGTCATTCATGCAATACTTTCTTTATTTCTGTTTGGTGTACTTGTGCGTATGAAGGAGTTTTATGCCTTTATCATTCCTTTATTTGTAGTGCGAAGCTTTAGAATTTTTGCATGTTTATTTTACAAAAATCGTTTCTTTTGCCGCTTAGTGATTGTTTTCCTTGTTTGCTTTGGAAGAAACTGTCTCATCTTTGGGGGCCCTGTTTTTTGATGATTTTCTTTTTCTTTGAAGGTTTTATTACTTTTATATACATTCCCTCATTGCTGAAAAAATATCTTCTCGTATTCATGAGACTCTCTTGAGATGGGTAGATGATTCCGTCCTTTTTGAAAAACCTCTAATGGACACTGTCTTCATAACCGAACTTTGTACCCATCATAGAATTTGTAGTCTTGAGGCTGATGAACCAAAATACGAACTAGTGGCCCCAGATCCTGACGATCGGGTTTGTTGTGGGAGGATCAATGACTCTGAGCCTCACTTTTTTTTTCATGTATGACTGCCTTTTTACCTGCTTGGAGGTTTCCTTTCCTTTTTCCGACTTTGAGATGGGAGTTTTATCTCATTGTCGAGTTGCCCCTTCCCAGCTTCATCCCAATTCTTGGGATTTTATGAGGATTTACTAACTTGTCAGCCAAGAGCTTGATTTTCTGATTTCTTTAGAAATCGTTTTCTATCTCTTCCACCTGACCAAGCCCTTTAGTGCTTCCAATAAACAGAACAAATAGCAGTGGGTGTCTTTTCGGGTTATTCAAGGTCAGAAAGTTTTTTCCATCTTTGATGAGTCCTTTCATGATTTCAAAAACTTTTTCTTTAAGGTCCAGGCTGTAGAGGGCCACCATCCTTTTTTCTTGAACGAGAACAACGAACCCCGATTTCCTCTATACTGGTTGGAGGCCTCCCCCGTTGATAAATATAGCCTATATGACTTGGATGAGGTAGAGGAGGCCATTGTTGGATATTTTCGAGAGGCCTGGGGGCAAGCTCCAAATCTGGATACTAAGAAATTCCTTCTTGGCCCTCCGAGTTTCGTCCAAACTGAGCTAGGTAGTTTTTGTTTCTTTGTGGCTGCTTTTTGATGAATTTCCGACTTGCTATGTGTTCTTTTTCGATTTGTGGTCTGATCAACTTTTATTTTTTTTTTTAGAAATGGTGAAAAGCGGGTCAAGTGCTGCTTACTAGAAGGTCCAAGAGGCGAAGAGGAAGATCTACGCTCGAGCTGATGCTACAAAAGTCGGAGCTTTTAATGCTTCTCCTCCTCCTCAGGATTTGGGGACCTCTTCTCTTCCGATCTTGGTAAACCCTATCCCTGCTTTTCCTCTTCCTCATCCTGCCCATGTCCCCCCAGTCTAGCTCTCTTCTGGGCCTGAAAAGAAGAAGCGCAAGAGCTCGGAAACCGTTTTGATGGTCCGAGGTTCGTTTAGAAGCACATCGTTTCTCACAGCAAAGTTGCTATGGATGATGCTTCCTTTTGAAATCATTTTCAGATTTTGGTTCAGGGGGGAGTTCATATTGCTGGGGTCTGTACTGCCTTTCTTGATATACTCGACAAAACTCCCTTGAGTTCTTTTCAAAAATCTATAGAGGACCTTCAGGAGAGGATTGTCCTATATCAGGAAGAAGAAGAGAGGCTGTAAGAGGAGAATACCTGGCTAAAGGATGAGCTCACTCAGCTTCAGGAGAGGGAGAAAAGTTGATGGCTCAATGTGCCTTGGTTGAGAGAATAAAGAGCAAGGCTCAGCAAAATTCTGTGAGGATTTTTTCTGAGAATATTGATTTGTAGAAGAAGCTGGAGTTGAATCGGGAGGCCTATTAGGATCTGGAGGATTCTATTGTTGAGAGCTTGGAGGAGGCGTTTAGGGTGTTCAAGGAACAAGTCGGAGTCATCGCTCCCAACTTGGACTTGTCACCCCTCCATCCCGACAAGGTGGTCGTTAATGGGGAGATTGTCTTTCCTCCTCGTTCTGTCAATGGTGGAGCAACAGGAAGGATTCCTGCCGAGCTATTCTTCTCATCCATCCGAAGCTCCAACCTCTGCCACCGAAAAGATCCCTCCGACCCCTCCGACTCCTACAGCAGACCCGAGTTCCACTCCTGTTGATGACTCCAATCCTCTTTTCCAGTGATCTAGCTATTAGGGCCCAGCTTGTGGGCCCTTTTTGAACAATTTATTTTTATATGTTGGTTTTATGTGGTGGTTTCTGACATTTGACCCTTAATAGGGTCATTAACAACAATTATTTGTTTTGCTGGTCATTTTTTTGGATAAGAGCCTTTTAACAAAATATTTTTATTATGTACGCTTGCTAGCGTTTTTTATTCTTTGAAAAAATTTTTGTTGAATGGTCTTTTAACTTTATAAGGTTTTTTGTGAAAAACCTTTGTTGTTTTGATCTTTCAAGTTTGCAAAGAAAGCTTTTCGTCATATGGACAGTTTTATCTAAGTTAGACAATTTCACTATCGTCCAAAACTTTTTCAAAAACTTTTTGCTGAGTAACTTTGAGAAAACCTTCGCCTCTATCCTTGAGGGATTTTCGTACCTCTTTCGTATTCCATTATTTCGACTTTACATATTCAATTTTGTTTATTGAATTGTTTTCATAACATAGGTTATTTTTGCGATGCACTTTTGTTTTTCTCGGGCTTTCCGACTTGTAAGTCGTTAGCGATATTATTCCCGAGTTATCATGATCGTCTTTTGTAACCTCTTTACATCGAATTGTACCTCGTCGTTTTATTTCGCCGACCACTCAGGTCGGTCAAGGGATTTTCACGCTTTTTCGAGCTTAAATCGGTGCGTTTCGTAGAATAATAATAATAATGGAATTATGAAGAGATTAAAATAAATGCTTGTCGATTGACAGAGATAACTTTTACAAAAGTTGTTTAAGCTACTAAGGGATTTAAAACTTTTAATCCTTAGTCCCCGCTTTGATGCCTCGTTAAAACCCCTTCAGGAAAACTCTTTTTGGGAAAAAACAATGAAGTTGGGAAAAAGAGTACATCAGGGAGCGGAGTTTGCTTCTAGCTATAATACCTCCTCATGTTGCAGGCATGCCACGACCTGGGGAGCTCAGTACCATTTAGGTCGGATACTTTGTAATAACCTTTTCCGAGTATTTCAATTATTTTATATGGCCCCTTCCAATTGGCAGCGAGCTTTCCTTCACCTGACTTGTTTACTCCAATGTTATTATGAATCAAAATCAAGTCGTCTGAGGCGAAGTTTCTACGAATGACTTTCTTGTTGTATCTACTCTGCACCCTTTGCTTGAGCGCTGCTTCCCTTATCTGGGCCTATTCTCGGACTTCAGGGAGTAGTTTGAGTTCTTCTTTATGTGGCTGAAGATTGCCGACCTCCTCATAGAACCTCACCCTTGGGCTTTGCTCGTTGACTTCAACTGGTATCATGGCTTCTATGACATAAGCAAGTCGGAAGGTTATTTCTCTAGTGGCAGACGGAGGTGTAGTCCGGTATGCCCATAACACTTAAGGGAGCTCCTCGGCCCAAGCCCCCTTTGCATCTTGAAGCCTTTTTTTTAGTCCGGCCAATATAATTTTATTAGCTGCTTTTGCTTGTCCATTTGCTTGTGGGTGCTCAACCAAGGTGAACTGATGTTTGATCTTCATACCGGCTACCAAGTTTCTGAATATAGAGTCGGTGAACTGGGTACCATTATCCGTGGTGATGGAATGGGGAATTCCATACCTGGTAATGATATTCTTATAGAGGAACTTCTGACTTCTCTGAGCTGTGGTGGTGGCTAAGGGTTCTGCTTCGATCCACGTCGTGAAATAGTCTACTCCCACTATGAGGTATTCTACTTGTCCAGGCGCTTGGGGAAAAGGTCCGAGTAGGTCCAATCCCCATTTTGCAAAAGGCCATGGAAAAGTTATGCTTATAAGTTCTTCGGGGGGAGCGACATGAAAGTTAGCATGCATTTGGCATGGCCGACATTTCTTCACGAAGTCGGTAGCATCCTTCTGCAAGGTCGGCCAGTAAAACCCAGCTCGGATAACTTTTTTGGCTAAAGACCTTGTTCCGAGATGATTTCTACAGATGCCATTGTGCACTTCTTCCAAAACTTCTGCCGTGTTTGAGGTCGGGACGCACTTCAGCAATGGTGTGGATATTCCTCTTCTATAGAGGATATTTTTCACCAAGGTGTAACTTTGTACATCCCTTCGGATTTTCTTGGCTTATTTTTCCTCCTTGGGTAGGATGTTGAATTTTATGTATTCGATTAATGGGGTCATCCACCCGAGGTCTAAGCTGGATACCTCTAGGACATCTTGTTTAGCCTCTGTCTTCGTGTCAGTGGCCTTTTGGACGATTTCCTGGATCAGACTTCTGTTATTTCCTCCCGGCTTGGTACTTGCTAACTTGGAGAGGGCGTCTGCTCTGTTGTTAAGTTCTCGAGTTATGTGCTTGACCTCGATCTCTGAGAATTGCCTAAGATACTCCAAAATTTTGTCTAAGTACTTTTTCATGTTTGGGTCTTTAGCCTGATACTCTCCGTTGATTTGAGAAGTCACCACTTGAGAGTTACTAAAGACCACTACTTTGGTTGCACTGACTTCTTCTACTAACTTCAATCCGGCAATCAAGGCTTCATATTCTGATTAGTTGTTGGAGGTCAGGAATTCAAATTTTAGGGAGACTTCTATTTGGGGCCCCTCTTGGTTGACCAGTATTATGTCTACACCACTTTCGACTTTATTGGAAGATCCGTCCACGTGACAACTCCCAAGTTGTAGAGCCCTCCTCTTGATCTCCCGCGTATTCTGCCATGAAGTTGGTCAGGCACTGGGCTTTAATAGCTGTCCGAGTTTCATACTTTAGGTCGAACTCGGATAGTTCTATAGCCCATTGAACCATTCTTCCCGCAATATCTATTTTTAGAAGAATTTGCTTCATGGGCTGGTTCGTTTCGAACTTTTAATGTATGAGCTTGAAAATAAGGCCATAGCCTTCAAGATGCCACTATTAAGGCATACGCAAACTCCTCGAGTTTTTGGTACCTTAACTCGGGGCCTTGCAGAACTTTACTGGTGAAGTATATAGGATGCTGCCCGACCTTATCCTCCCATACTAGTGCTGACGCCACAGCCTTTTCGGCTACAGACAAATACAGGATGAGTTCTTCCCCGATTTTAGGTCGATTTTGAACTCCTGGAAAGATTTTTCGTATTCGGGAGTCCATTCGAACTAGCATCCTTTTCTCAGTAGAGAAAAAAGTGGTAGGGATCTCAATGGTGATCCTGCTAAAAACCTGGAAAGAGTTGCAAGTCGGCCATTCAGTTGCTGAACTTCTCTTAAATAGGCCGGGCTCTTCATTTCTAGGACTGCTATACACTTATCGGGGTTAGCTTCGATCCCCTTCATATTAGCATAAATCCTAGAAACTTTCTAGTCTCCACTGTAAAGGTGCACTTTGCGGGATTCAGTCTCATCCCGTGCGCCCTTATAATGTTGAAGACTTGTGAGAGGTCGGTCAGGAGATTAGCCTCATCCTTGGTTTTTATTAACATGTTGTCCACATATACTTCCAACACCTTGTTCATCAACCTTTGGTATGTGGCTCCTGCATTTTTTAGCCTGAAGGGCATGACCACATAGTAGTAATTTGCTTTAGGAGTGATGAAAGATGTCTTCTCCTGATTCGGCCTGTACATCGGGATTTGATTATATCCCAAGTATGCATCTATGAATGACAAGTATTGATATCCCGAGCTGGAATCAACTAGGGCATCAATATTTGGAAGAGGATATGAGTCTTTTTGATACGCCTTATTCAAGTCGGTGTAGTCAACGCATATCCTCCACTTGCGCGTTCTGCTTCTTGACTAGTACCATGTTTGCCAGCCAGGCCGGATACTTGACTTCTCTGATAAAGCCGGCCTCTAGGAGGGCTCGTATTTGCTCTTCGACCACTTGAGCCCGTTCAGGATCGAGCTTCCGTCTTCTCTGTTGAACAGGTCGGGATCCTGGGTATGCCAACAACTTATGCGTCATGAGCTCGGGATCTATCCCGGGCATGTCGGAAGCTTTCCAAGCGAAGAGGTTAGAATTTTCTTGTAGGAGCCTTATCAGCTTCTGCTTCAAATCTCCTTTTAAATTGGCCCATATATTGGTAATTTTTCTGTCTTCTTGCCTGATCTGCACTTCTTCAGTCTTCCCTCCGGGTTGTGGTCACAATTCTTCTTTAACTCGGATACCTCCGAGCTCTATGGTATTCACCTCCTTGCCTTTACCCCTCAGGTTTAGGCTTTTGTTGTAACACTTTCTCGCTAACTTCTGATCTCCCCTAATGGTTGCAATTCCTCTGCTGTTGGGAATATTATGCAAAGATGAGGGTAGATACCACTGCTCCAAGCCAATTTAGGGCCGTTCTACCTATAAAGGCATTATAGGCCAAGCCCACATCAACGACAATGAAGTCGATGCTTAGAGTTTTGGATTTTATTCCCTTTCCAAAAGTTGTATGTAGGGATATAAATCCTTGTGGTTTTATTGGTGTGTTCCCCAGTCCGAAGAGGGTGTCAGGGTATGCCCTTAACTCCTTTTCGTCCAATCCCAACTTGTCAAACACTGGCTTGAACAGGATGTCTGCCGAGCTCCCCTGATCCACCAGTGTTCTGTGTAGATGAGCGTTGGCGAGAATCATGGTAATTACCACCAGATCGTCATGTCCAGGAACAATACCCTGCCCATCTTCTTTGGTGAAAGAGATGGTTGGGAGGTCGAGCAGCTCGCTCCCAACTTGGTAAACTTCCTTCAGATGTCTTTTACGAGATGATTTGGTGAGTCCTCCCCCAGCAAACCCTTCCGATATCATATGTATATGTCGTTCCGGGGTCCGTGGTGGCAGATCTCTCCGATCTTCCTCATCTCGTTTCCTTTTTCCATGATTGTCCGATCTTTCCATGAGATATCTATCAAGCTGACCTTCTTTGGCCAACTTTTCTGTTACATTTTTTAAGTCGT
The DNA here is from genome assembly GCF_059453495.1 of Arachis ipaensis. NCBI lineage: Eukaryota > Viridiplantae > Streptophyta > Magnoliopsida > Fabales > Fabaceae > Arachis > Arachis ipaensis. The sequence continues at coordinate 10,378,194 of NC_142439.1, read as the reverse complement.
AACAATTATTGGTAGAGTGCCCATATAACTTGTGATATTCACAGTATTCACTACGACTTCCCCCTTTCTTGTTCTTGATGCATCGAGGGGGAGGTAGCTTTTCAGTGTGATAAATTTCTCTGTAAATGTCAACTAGGAAAACTCGTAGGGAAGTATGAGAATGATATCTTGTGGGCCTTTCAGACCCGACTTCTTCTTTCTTCTTGGGCTCCCTCTCCTTCTCCCTTGACGAGTGAGGGTGCCCGAGTCGCCAGCCTGGTTCCCGTAATATGGCATTCTCCTCCATGTTGATGTACTTTTCAACTCTTTCTTGTACATTGCTTAAAGAAGTCGGATGTCTTTTCGAGATGGACTGAGAGAAGGGTCCTTCTCGGAGTCTATTTACTAGGCCCATGATCACTGCTTCCGTAGGCAAATCTTGAATTTCCAAGCATGCTTTGTTGAACCTCTCCATGTAGTCTCTCAGGGGTTCTCCGACCTCCTATTTTACTCTCAGCAGACTAGGCGCGTGTTTGACTTTGTCCTTCTAGATTGAAAACCGCATAAGGAACTTACGCGAGAGGTCGTCGAAGCTGGTGACCAACCTGGGTAGGAGGCTATCGAACCACTTCATCGCCGCCTTTATCAAAGTCGTTGGAAAGACTTTGCAATGGGTAGCATCAGAGGCGTCGGCTAGATACATCCAATTTTTGAAATTGCTGAGGTGGTGTTTTGGGTCGGGGGTCCCGTCGTACAGATCCATGTTAGGGCTTTTGAAGTTTCTTGAAACTTTTGCCCTCGTGATATCTTCATTGAACGGATCTTCTCCCCCAAACGTGGTGTCTTCTTGGTTAACGCGAGAACTCCTATCTCGGAGGTTGGATTCTAGTCTTAAGAGCTTTTCTTCAAGCTATTTTTGTCGCTCAACCTCTCTTCTTAGGTTTCTCTCCACTTCTCGCTATCATTCCAGCTCTTGTTCCAGCTGTTCTAGCCATCCTTGGTGGCCATGTAGCAGCCCATGAGATCGGCAGCGTGAGGTTGTCCCTCATTCTCTGGCTCGTGCACCTCAGAAGAGATTCTTCTTGAATCTTGAATGCCTGAGAGACCTTCTCTGTGATGTTTGTCCGCTCCTTGCGGAGATATTATTGCTCTGTCATTGTTGACTGCATCTTGATGCTCTTGCTCAGATTCTGATGCAGTATGTCCATCCTCGTTCTGGTCATCCGCCATTATGAGTTGATCCCCCAGGTCCCCGACAACGACGCTAATGTTACGAGGGTAACCTAAACTAGATGGACTGGGCTTGAATGAAAGGCCCTAACGTTAGAAGATGGTGGTCTCCGACTTGCTCTATGTTTGGGAGCCGTCGTCCGAGTTGTATATTTGAGGAATGGGGGTGGTACCTGCAAAGACACTCCGATGCCCAAGTCAGCAAGGGGTTAAGCAGGTTTAATATATTAGAACTTAGCTTTACTTGAGTGTGTCAGTGTATTTATAGGTGATGATCTAATAACCACCGTTGGAGTAGTTCCACTTCTGAATGTGGATAATCGTCCCTTTATCTTAAGGTTGTTGAGATATCTCTTTTAGAAGTGGATGAAAGATTTTTAAGGGGCAGTTACTTATTTGAATAAGTGTTATCTGCCAGTTTATGTCGAACCCGACCTCTTTGAAGAGGTCGGGTAAGCGGTAAGGGCTAACCTTTGGGTTTGGCCTTTTTTGACTTACTTGGACCTGGACCATAGTATTGAGGCACGCAATGAACAAAAATATTATTATCTTAAACCATGTCAAATTAAGTAAGGACTAAGATAACTAAAAGATCTAAAATTCTTAGATGTTATTCTTATGTCAAGCCCTTTTAGTAATGGATAACGACATAAAAATACAATAATTTTATATATAAGATACACATGCAAAAGTTTGAGAAATAATAAATTAAACAAATATTTAATTTTAATAGTGGTTGATGGTAATGTCAAAGATAATTATGGATTGATTTTTTTTTATTTTTTGTTGTTTAGTTTTTTATATTTGGTATGTTGTTGCTCCACTTTATTGTGTTAAACTCTTTTACTTAAAAAATAAATAAATAAACACTCACTACTAGAAAACTAGTTATTACATACGGATATTTTCGACGAATTTTATCCCACGAAAATACAGACGGAATTTTAGAGGGATTTTTTGTCGAAAAACAAAAAGAAATAATTAACATAAATTACAGACGAAAAATAGAATCCGTCGATAATTCTGTCGGTAAAATTAATTTTTTTTGTAAAAAATAGTTACAAACGAAAAATCTGTCTATAATTAAATAGACAGAACGTTGCATTTTATTAAATTATTACAGACAAAAAATTCGTCTGTAATTTAAATTTTTCATCGAAAATATTAAAGTAACCCTAATTTTATCACCACCCAATCGAGCTCCTTTTACACACAAAATATCAGAGATCAGAGTTGTTCCTCTCTCCTTCTAGGAACTTCTCCGTCGCACGCATGAGCTTCTTCTTCTCCTTTCCTCACTCAGAGCGCCACCGCCGCCACCCTAACCACCGCATCTACCTTCTCCTTCTTCTCCTCTCTTTTAAACACTAAACCAGTAGAACACAGCCCCTGTCTCTCTCATTCTTTCTCGTTCACAGAACAAATCAAGCTCAAGCTCCTATTCTCTTCATCTCAGGTGAGCTCAAGCACGCCGGCGCCACCTGCAGCAGCGTCTATCCCCACCACCGCCGTGCCTCTCTCTCTCTTTCCTTTTATCCCCACTCAGTTCTGGCTCGCATATCTTCTCAGCGCCGCAACCATCATCTCCTCCAGTCAATGCTTCCAGGTTTTGGTTTCAAAATTCTTTTAATTTCTGTTAAGTTCAATTAATTTTGTTTAATTAGTTTGATTTTAGTAATTAGTTTAGTTAGATTTGTTTTCTGATTAGTGGATTTTTAGGTTTTGATTAGATTAGGTTTAGTTAGATTTGTTTTTTTCTGATTTTAATAATTAGTTTGATTTAAAATTTGTTGTTGAAACTTTTTTCCTCATGATTTTTCAATTTTTGGTGTTTCCTTTCACTGCACTATCTTTTTTCTTTTGCTGCTGCTTCTTGCTGCAGTGTGATAGTGATCCTTCTAAGAGGTTCATCGTGTTTTCCAGATGAGGTTCTTGAGCGTGTTGTTGGGATGCTGAAATCAAGAAAGGACAGAAGCTCTATGTCACTGGTTTGCAAGGAGTGGTACAACGCTGAGAGATGGTCAAGGAGGAACGTGTTCATAGGTAACTGCTACTCTGTGTCCCCTGAGATCTTAACCTGAAGGTTCCCAAACATAAGAAGTGTTACACTAAAAGGGAAGCCACGTTTCTCTGATTTCAACTTGGTTCCTGCAAATTAGGGTGCTGATATTCACTTTTGGTTTGTGGTGTTTACTGAAAAGTACCCTTTTCTTGAAGAGCTTAGGCTTAAGAGGATGACTGTTACTGATGAGAGTTTGAAGTTCTTGGTGCGCTCTTTTCCAAACTTCAAAGCTATTTCCCTTCAAAATTGTGATGGTTTCAGCACTGATGGTTTGGTTGCAATTGCTGCTGATTGCAAGTAAGAACCTAGTACATAAACTTACTTTGCTTTCTTCTTTTCAGTTTTTGTTTTTTTCAGGCTTTTTAATTTCTTAAATTTTCATTTCTAACGTATAAAGTTTAATTTTCCTCAGAGGTAAAAGGATTATTGATCTTCTTAGTATGTTCTCTGCTGATGGAGTTTTCTTCATGTTCTTCTTTGCATGAATTTCAGTTTTTAATAATCCGATGATGTTTGCTGTTTTGATGTGAAATCTTTTGCCCTTTTTCTGCTCTGAATGATGTAATCAGGTTAATTGATGTGTTTAAGAACCATCATTGCCATGTTACAGAGGAGAATAATCTAAATGAGATATGTTTCAAGCATTAGGCAATAAATTAAGTACAAACTCATGACAAATTGCAAGTTTACATTTAGAGAAAGTTTTAGGAAAATTGAACTTATAATAAAAATATTGAATGTAAGCAAGTTCAATTGGAATAATTTTTAAAACTTGGCACTTGTTAGTTCAATGTGAGTAGGATGCAGCAGAGAGCTTCAAAATTCAATATTATTATTATTATATGCTAAGCTAGCTTGCTGTGAGGTTTTTTCCAATTTTCATACAGTATGGATAACATTGTAGTAAAGAGTACTACTACTTTGGGTTTTATTTATATATAATAATGTTTTTCCTGTCATTGAAACATGAAATAGTAGCAGCAGGAGATAACAATTACAATGATCCATACTTTTGTTTGAATTTTGAAGAAATTTGATGGTGCATGCAGTAGCTGGGATTGATAAACCCTAGGATTGTGATTTAATTGGAGGTCAGTTTTTTCTTCTTCAAGCTCTTAATGATTTACAATCATAGTTATTATTTGTTTATTTATTTATTGTTTGATTATTTCTGGATTTTTTTTAGAATTTTAAGATTTATTAATTAATTCTTTTACTTCTTGTTCATTGTGGGTATGGGTGCAGTGGAGACGAGATGTTGCTTTTGTGGGCTATGAGGTCGCAATACAAATGGATGTTTCTGCTGAAAATATGATATTTGGTGTGGCTGGGATTGATCCTGAAAGAAGAGCAGAGCTAATCAAGGTTGGATGAATCTTTTTTATGTCACTTAAGCCTAACCTAACACTTTCACATGCTCTTAATTTATATCTGAACATGCTTTTCATGAATATTTTTGTTGATGGTAGATGAGTTTATTGATAATAAGGTACTTGTGTCTTTAACATATAGAATGAGTTATTTTTCTATGAAGACTATAGATCAATTTGATGCATTGAGTTAAGATTTTTTATGTCCACCTTGGTGTTAAGGACATTTTCTTTTCTGGCATGCTAGTTATAAACTTATAATTAATAATAAATAAAATATTCCTTGAATGCTTTTCTGTTTTAAATAGCTTTTTTCTTGCAGATGCGAGTTTTTAATCAAGACTTAGGTGATCATCTACTCTTTGAAATATGAGTATATGACATTACCCGTTTCCATTTCTTGATTTGTATCAATGCGCAGAGAGCACTGATATTTTGGACACTGACCTGTTGCTTCTTTGCTCTTAGGTACTTGGTGTAGAGAGAACAGCATCACAACAGGAAATAAAGAAGGCTTATTACAAGTTAGCATTGAGGCTGCATCCTGACAAGAACCCTGGTGATGAGGTATTTATCTAATGTTTTCTGTTTTACAGTAAGCAGGGTGGAGCCACGTTGATATCCAAAGATTCCATTGTACCCTTTAATATTCTGAAAATTTTTGAAATATCCATGAAAATTTAGTATCTTCTCAGCAAAATACTATTGAAGCTCTTTGAACACTCCATTTAACAATAGCATCAAACATGTTTTTGTCTAATTAGGCCTCTGACCATCTATTAAATTTGATGTTTATGGTTCAATTAATCATTTACAGGAGGCTAAAGCAAAATTTCAGCAACTACGAAATGTTATCACGATTCTTGGGGATGAAGAAAAGCGAGCCATTTATGATCAGATTGGTTGTGTTGATGATGCTGTGAGTGTTCTTGGTTTCTCGTATCTGTAGATGCATTTACAACATTGAAGCCACAAGATAACATATCTGTAATTTGCATTTTTCTAGATTCATTCAAATTAAACTTTTATGGTCTGTCAACTGTTGGTGGAGGAATCTGCTCTTGTTATGATGATTTTATGTACAGCAGAATGCAATATAAGCATTTCAGCATTTTTTTTCCGTGTCATGTACATCATTATTCATTTATATTTGTTTCTGAAAATCAGGACCTTGCCGGGGATGTTGTCAAGAATCTTCACAACTACTTTAGAACAATGTACAAGAAGGTTGTTTGCATTGATCCTGATTTTGTTCTGATTTCTTGTCGCACAGTTCTTATTTGCATTTACAAGGTTTTATGATACTTGCTAACAGGTCACTGAAGCTGATATTGAGGAGTTTGAAGCAAACTATAGGGGATCTGACTCAGAGAAAAATGATTTGATTGATTTGTACAAGAAGTGCAGAAGTGTTTGTTTGGATTGGCCAGTCTGTGGACCCAAAAGAAAAACAAAATGCTTTTGAAATTGGCCAGGTAAACATGCTCAACAGATTCGAGCATTTATTTCTCATATTGTCCTTTACTTGATTTCTTCTGAAAAATTTTCTCAGAGCTATATAGATAAGGCTGTATCACTGGAGGGACTATCTCCTCGGGTACCGCTATATAAAGTAACAGAAGGGAATGAACCATGCTTTTCACAACATACTTTCCATGGGACAATGCTAAAGCTTCGGTATGTGCTACAACATAACAGAATTCTAATTTTTTATTTGTCTTATTTTCTTAGAAATGACTTTGTTCTGGCAATTATTATCATCTGCAGTTGTTGATTACAGTTTTCTGCATGTAAAAGTTACTATTATATTTATTATAGTGCTACATAATGCTATCAATACATATACTTAGCCAAAGTATATCAGATATATGTGTGATTTATGAAATTGATTAGGTAATCCATGTGCATGTCCATGTTTCAAAATGAGCCACTTTATGGATTATTTCCTGATGCAATGCAGGTTCAGGGAAACTCTTTCCAGAAAAAGGTGACATTACTCTTCGGGATTCGCCATGCTGTAGAGGTATAGACCTGAGTTATTAATTCTGATGACAAAAGTTTTGCTGTTTTTCTTACTCTAATGCTGTACAGTAAATATGTTGTGCAATGAATATCTGTTTAACTATGCTTGCTGAATATGTTGACAGGAAAAGTCTAATGGGCCAAGTCAAGGGGGACCAAGACAAAGAGCTGAAGCTTTCTTTGCCTTGTCTAATGCCTTTAATTCATCTTCTGATATGACATCCAGTATGGTATGGCAACATGTTTAAGATTGTATAAACTATGTTTTTCTTTGTTGTTTTATAGTCAATGAAATTCAACCAAAAGTAGGTTCTCCTAACAAGAGGGTGTAGGATAATGATGAAGCATTTAAGAATATTGTATATGATATCTTTTCTTTTGTTATTAGTGGTAAGTTTAATAATTATATTTAGGTAGGTACAGGTTCAGGTTTTTCCATCTTTGCCAAAAAGAAAATTGAAGGAAAGAATATCATAGTATTTAAATTAAATTTGCCAAAAAGAAAAATGAAGGAAAGATATCATAGTTTTTAAATTAAATTGAATATCTCCAAATCAAGTCACAAATCATGATGATTTCATACTCCGTTGGAACTTGCCTTTCTTTCTAATACTTTCTACTCTCACAGTCACAGAATAGATTGAATGGGCTGAATCAAGGAGGACCAAGACAAAGAGCAGAAACTTTGGCTGCTTTAAACTCTGCATTTAAATCATCATCCGGAACCAAAAGTTCTAGCCCTAAGACAACTGGAAGAAGTCAAGGATCACAAAGAGCAGCAGTAGTAGCTGCTCTCTCTCAAGTTCTTACTACTGAGAAGAAGAAACAATCACCTGATTCTTCTCCTGTGGCAACCAGAAGTCCTGTTGTGGAAACTAGCACTTCCAGTGAGAAATATAGCTCTTATTGTCTAAGTTAAATGTGTCACAAAAGAAAGATTAGCTATTATGAGAAGGTTAGAGCGTCAAGTAGTTCTAGTGCAGTTCCACTACCATCGCCGCCACCCTTAATGTCTTCGGATGAGGACTATGATGATGATGAGGATGAAGATGACAATGAAGACTATAGCTGATAGTTTTAGTATAGTTGAACAATATACTAGAAATTATAGTTGATGATCAATACATTTTGTTTATGTTTTGAATTATATTGACTTGCTTGTTTATAGTACTTCATAATACGATGAATTTGTTTATTTTTTGAAATATTATAAATATTCGAATACAAATTAGATAAAAATTTGTATTAAATTTATATTTATTTTATATGAAAACAAGTTTATTTTACAATTAGAAAAATAAAAAAAATTCTATTTTACCTTACTAACGGATTTACAGACGGATTTTCTGTCTGTAATCAGAACGTGGGATGATTTTTCAAAGTTCAAATTACAGACGAAAAATCTGTCGAAAAATCTGCCTGTAATTACAGACGGAAAATCCGTCAAAAAATTTGCCTGTAATTACAGACGGAAAATCCGTCTGTAATTACAGACGAAAAATTTGTCTGAAAATCCGTCTGTAATTACAGACAGAAAATTCGTCGAAAAGTTCGTCGCCTTTGGGAAATGGATAGAAAATTTACAAAGGGAAAATCTGTCGGTAACTGGTAAAAATTCGTCTGTAATTTTCCGACAAAAAAAAATCCGTTGGTAAATAATTTCTGACGGGGCTTTTACAGAAGGACAAAATCCGTCGGTAACCAAAAATCCGTCTGTAATAAAGACTAAATCTGTCTGTATTAATCCATTTTCTAGTTGTGACTATTTGACTCTAATGTTTTGTCAATGAGTTAATACGCTTTTTCTTTAGTTTTTTTTTTTTTACCAAAGATAAGGAGACTTGAACTCGCAACCTTTTAGATAAGTATGAAAAGACTATGCCATTTGAGCTATAACTCATTGGCTTTCTCTTTAGTATGTTAATATAGAGAAATAATTTATATATAATTAATTAATAATAATTATTATATTTTCATAGCCAACAGACTATAATTTAGATAGCATAATCTCTCATAATAGATTTTCAATTTGAAAGTAAAAGCAAAGAGGCCAAGATTCAACGCTCATTCTCTTAGCCATTGATATGCATCAAGTAGTATGTTTAACTTAAACACACATAAAATATTTATTTTTTATTTTAAATAATTTTTATATTAAAAATAATTAAATTTTTTAATTACTTGTGACTTTATAATTTAAAATTTTTATTGTAATAATTTTTTGTATTTTAAAAAAATAAATACTTTATATATTTCATATATTAACTCGTGCAAGTATAGGTAGATATACTAGTATATATAAATAGAAGTTTAGACAAGCAACATAGAGGTCAACAAAAACATAAAATTATAATGGATAGTCTTAACTTCAATTTCTTCCTTGTGTCATCATCATCTCTGCTTAAATGTGGTTTTAATTTTGCTTAGCAGAACAAAGACCTCCTTCATACTAATTCTCTCATTTGGAGAGTCATGAGATCCAGAGCCAAGTCCATGATTTTTGATAAGGCTACTTCCATGGCAGAAACAACTTGTTCCTCTCCCTCCATCAAATTAGGATCCACAACCTCAATTATCCCACGTGGCAATGACTGTTGGATCCATGACCTTAAACTTAGTCCCTCACAAAACATTTCATCAGTTGGTTTCTTTCTTGTGAAGACTTCCATTAGCATAATACCATAGCTGTATACATCTCCCTTTGGGGACACTATTCCTTCCAATCCATACTCTACAATCACAATTGCAAGTTCTGATGTTATAATATTAAATTACTTCTTCTAAAAGCTTTATTTAACAAGAACTAATGAAAAATAAGAGCATGCAAGTCAAAATACCTGGAGCCGTAAAACCAAGGGTGGCTAAGGTGTTTGTATGGATTTCAGATTGGCCGTC